>NC_041390.1:489759068-489793051 GCF_002162155.2 Triticum dicoccoides | reverse complement strand
CGACGCCTTCCGCGCCTGCCACGCCCCGCCACCACAGCCCCGCCGCCTGCCGCCCCGCGTCGCCGCTCCGCCGCTCCTCCGTCACGCCGCTGTTCCGCAGCCGCAACCCACCTCGCCGGAGCCTCGCCGGAGGGAGCCGCCGATGCCGCCGCCGCCGTTATGTTTTTTCGGTTAACCGCTTGGTTTTTTAGAAACCCTAGTCCGGTTTTCTTTTGGTTCGCCGGTTTCTTGGTTTAGTTTAGTTAGCGGACATTCATCCATACGTTCGTTTTAACGAACGGTTTTCGCCCGTTAGTTACAGACAATGAACGTTCGTTCGTTAGCCTGTTCGTCCGTTTTTCTTTTTCTCGGGTTTTTATGATTATTTTCGATCGCGATTTCTGATTCAATTTTCGTTTTAGTTTATCTTTTCGCTCGTTTATCGGAATTAGGCAATTCAAGCGCCTAGATCTTTGTCCCTAAACCCTCTTTCTATTTAACCAACTTGAACAAGATTTTGGTACTGTAAAATTTGACTTTAGTTCAGATTAGTAATCGGACCTTTTTCGCAGTTTGAGTTTCGTTGCTCCGTTTGATTTGATTCATTTTGCAAACCGGAGTTCTTAAGTTGAACTTTCTGGTTACTTCTTCTTATTTGAGTTTTAATCATGCATCTATGATTGATTGCTTATGTATGCTATTGTTTGTTTGCGATAGAATTCCCGGAGTGCGAAGCGTGCTACATCGAGTCCCTAGGTTTTGCGGATCGTCAGCAAGGCAAGTAACACATTGATCATACTCTTTTCATACCCAGTTTTTATGCATTAGTTCCAATCCTCAAACAATGCATGATTAGGATGTGATAACTTGTGGGTGTGGGAAGTAGGTGTTGAGGTAGAACCTATTACCCTATTTTATTATCAAACCCTTGGGAGTTACTTCTACGTTATGCTTATATTGCTATGCTATGCTCGTAGACATGCATTGTGTCCGAGTGTATCCATGACAGATGTGAGATTGTTAATTAATGGTTCAACTTAAGGTGGCAACTTTAATACACATCTGGGTGGATTGCTTGTTTGGGCACCTAGAGAATCCAGTGTTGTCCTAGAATATCCCAGCGTACCCGTGTGATTTTCCTACAGTCCACCACCCAGGCTCAAAGGGATCTTAAGATTATTCATGCTAGAAACTTCCGTGTGCAGCCACAAGCCATTATGGGCTCTAGCATAGTTTGAGTAAGTTGTGTGACCTCTTTCAATGTTGGGCTAGCAGATGTAGGGGAAAGAGTTAATGCTTCTAAAAGACTGTGTCCTAGTCATCCGTTTCTCAAACACCTTGTAGTGCGAGAAATCCAACGGAGGATATCGAGTCTTATGGGGAAAAGTGTGAACGCCTCTGCAGAGTGTACAATCTAATCATGGTTAGCCGTGTCCCCGGTTATGGACATCTTGAGTATCTGGTATTTGGATTATCCTATTGTATCTCAGCACTCTAACTTAATTTGTTGGTTTAATGAATTACTTTAATTGGGATTGAGTTGGAGGAACCTTCTCAATGATGTTTCAACTACCATGATAGTTAAAATAAACGTATTCCTTTGTTGTAGGGGAAATTTGGCTTTTTGCAAAAAACCTTATAACCATAGAGCCTCCACCAGCTATATATGAATATAGTGATAGCTTTATTCCGTTCATTGCTATACTGTGTTACATTGCCAGCATATTCCATGTGCTGACCCGTTTTTGGGCTGCAACGTATCATGTTGCAGAATTTTCAGACGAGGAGTAAGGTTCGCTAGGTCATTGTCGTGCAACTCAGCTATGCCGTTGGAGTTGATGGACTCACTTTATCTTCCAAGCCTTCCGTTGTTATCGCATTTGATGGCCTTAAGCCATATTTACTGTAATAAGTTCTCTTTTGGAGACATACGATGTAATAAGTGTGTGATTGCTACTCTGTTATAAATCCTTCGAGTACTGTGTGTGTCAGCATTACCGATCCAGGAATGACACTAAAGCACAGAGACCTGACGATTTGATGCCGGGTCGCTACACTCGCAATAGTATCGATTCTTGGGATAAGTGCAAAGATGCTTTTATTACTAAATATTTTCTGCCCGCAAAAATTATTTCCCTTAGAAACCAAATCATGAATTTCAAGCAAATTGAACATGAGGATGTTGCACAATCTTGGGAAAGGATGAAACTGATGCTAAGGAATTGCCCAACTCATGGGCTAAATCTTAGGATGATCATACAAAAAATTATGCAGGGTTGAATTTTGTTTCTCGTAATATTTTGGATTTCACCGCGGGTGGTAATTTTATGGAAATTACTTTGGGTGAAGCCACCAAATTTCTTGATAATATTATGGCAAATTATTCGCAATGACATACCGAAAGAGATCCTACTAGTAAAAAAATTAATTCGATTGAAGAAATTTCTTCTTTGAGTGAAAAAGTTGACGCTCTTATGAAATTGGTTGCTAATAAAAGTGGTCCTATTGATTTTAATGATGTGCCTTTGTCTACTTTGATTGAGAAAATAGTGATTCCATTGATGTGAATTTTATCTCTCGAAACAATTTCAATAACAATGCTTATAGAGGTAATTTTAATCCTAGGCCTTTTCCTAGTAATTCCTCTAATAATTATGGTAATTCCTATGGTAACCCTTCTTATAATAATAATAATAGTAAAACCTCTGATGTTGAGAATAATATTAAAGGACTCATTAATACTCAAAAAAATTCAATGCTACAACAGAAGAAAAGTTGAATAAGATTGATGATATGTCTAGAAGTATTGATAGAATTTCTCATGATGTAGAAAACCTCAAGATGGAAATTTTTGTGCCTAAGGTTGAGGAATCAATTAAGGCTCTTTATGTTTCTATGAATGAAAGTAATAAAAGAACCGCTATGCTTAGAGTTGGAAGAGAATTTTTAGAAAAAGCGTTTTCTAGTGATTGCTTTCATAAAAGTGATGAAGATCTTAAAATGATTGGTGTTTCTTCTATTGATTCTTTGTTTATTAAAATTAATATTGATAATAAAGGGACTGAAGAAGAGTCAACTTTAGCTAGAAGGCGTCCCGATAATTGGGAGGGTGAAAATCTTGTTGAGAAAATTAATAAAAGTGGGTTTCTAGAGGTCAAAACTTTAACTAGTGATGTGCCCACTCTTTTGGATTACAAAGACTTTAATTATGAGGTTTATCTTTGATTGGTTGTATTTGTTTGGTGCAATCCATGATAAATTCACCCCATGGTTATGAACAAAATAAAGCTTTTACTAAACATATTGTTGATGCTATGATGAAAGCTTTTGAAGAAAAGTTGGAATTAGAGATTTCGGTTACTAGAAAATTGCATGATTAATGGGAACCTACTATCAAAGTCAAGATTAAAAATTATGAGTGTTTTGCTTTATGTGACTTGGGTGCTAGTGTTTCTACAATTCTGAAATCTTTATGTGATGTGCTTGGTCTTACCGATATTGAAGAGTGTTCTCTAAATTTGCACTTGGCGGATTCTACTATTAAAAAGCCTATGGGAAGAATTAATGATGTTCTTATTCTTGCAAATAGGAATTATATGCCCATATATTTTATTGTTCTTGATATTGATTGCAATCCGTCTTGTCCAATTATTCTTGGTAGACCGTTTTTATGTACTATTGGTGTCGTGATTGATATGAAAGAAGGCAATATTAAATTTCAATTTCCACTAAGGAAGGGTATGGAACACTTCCTTAGAACTAGAATTAAGCCACCATATGAATCAATCATGAGGGCATCTTATGGATCTAGAAACAAAGATGACAATACTTGATCCTTTGCATTATGCCTAGCTAGGGGCATAAAACAATAGAGCTTGTTGGGAGGCAACCCAATGAATAAAATTTATTTTTTTCTTTTTCTTTCTGTTCTTGAGTGTTTGCACAATTATACTATTGTTGTGATTGTGTTTTTTGTGTTTTAGTTAGTTTTTGTGGCAAGTAGAGCCTTTGGGATTATGTTGGGTGATAGTTGATTTGATCTTGCTGAAAAATAGAAACTTTTGCGCCTAGAAAAATAATTTTCGTTTTTAACAAGAGCGCGATAAAATACTGATTGTTTCTGCGGAGGATTTATATACAAATTGCTCATATTTTCCTAAATTTTCAGAATTTTTTGAGTCACAGAAGTATTCAAATCTCCAGATTGCTACAGACTATTCTGTTTTTAACAGATTCTGTTTTCTTTGCGTTGTGTGCTTGTATTGATGATTCTATGGTTTTCTTTGAAGAGTTTTTGCCATCAAAAAGTTGGAATACAGTATATATAATGAAAAAAATAAAATATGAATGGGTTTGCAACAGTACTTATAGTAGTGATTTGCTTTCTTATAGTAGCGGATCTCATGAAGGTTTGTTAAGTTTTGTGTGATTGAAGTTTTCAAGTTTTGGGCGACTTTAGGATGGATGAAGGAATAAGGATTAGAAAAAGGATGAGCTTGGGGATGCCCATGGCACCCCAAGATAATATTCAAGAAGTATCAAGCAACTAAGCTTGGGGATGCCCCCCCTCTGAGTGGCATCCCCTATTTCTTCTAACAACCATCGGTATTTCACTTGAAACTATATTTTGATTCATCACATATTATGAGTTTTGCTTGGAGCGTCTTGTATGACATGAGTCTTTCCTTGATTTGCTTTGTGTTCTTAGTCATGAATCCTTTCTGGACACACCTTTTTGAGAGAGCCAAAATTATGCCATGACTTGTTATAATTGCTCTCTATGCTTCACTTAAATCTTTATGAGCTATGGAATTGTTCTAGTGCTTCACTTATATCTTTTTGAGCACGGTGTGCTTTAGTACATTTTAAGAAATGCTCTCATGATTCCCTTAGATTTATTTGAGAGTTAGTAAAAAATTTAAGAAATTCTCTCTTGCTTCACTTATATTAATTTGAGAGAAGAATTTTTTTATGCTCATGTTCTTCACTTATATTTGTTTGAGCTATCAAAAGCAACATATGGAACTAGTCCCAAAGTGATACATATCCAAGGAGGATATAATAAAAAGTTCCATGAAGATCATTGGACAAAATAAACTTGATTCCTTGTAATAGTTTTGAGATATGACGATATAATATGTGAGTCATGTTGATGAGTAATTATGCTTTAGTAAGAATATTGGTGTTAAGGTTTGTGATTCCTTATGTAAGCACAAAAGTCAATAGTTATGCAATGAAATTACATCCTACTTGTGGTGCATTATTGGGTGTTAGTTATGCTTAATGCTTGCTTATGAGATTTTTCGTTTCTTGGTTGGTCGCTTCTCAGTCTTTTGCTAGCCTTCATTTTGCACTAAGTATGATCACTACTTGTGCATCCAAAATCCTTTAAACCAGTTTTGCCACATGAGTCCACTATACCTACCTATATGCGATATTCTTTTGCCGTTCTAAGCAAATTTGTATGTGCCATCTCTAATTTTGAAAATAAACACCTCTTTTGTGTGCTCGTACCGCTCATGAAACGGTAGGGGGTGGCTGATATGTTTCCATGCTAGATGTGTTATTCTCACGATGAGTGTTTAATCACTTGTCATTACACAAGAGTACGGCAAACGTATTAGGGATGCCCAGTCGCGAAATGAAAAATGTATTTACTTTATGTTGTAAAATAATAAATTCCTTGGAAATTGTTGGTATGGAAGGCACCCATGGATAAGGTTAGCCATGGAAAGTGAAAGTATAGTGGAAAAAAGAATGCACTTTATTTTCTGTTTGGGAACCGCCTATGATATATCTAGCATGGAAAGTATTGGGAACTACTCGATCGTTCTCGTTGACAGGAAAAGCATGCCTCCCAAAATGTTTTATCTCTATCTTTTTCGCTTTGAGCTCTGACACCTCTACAAATCCCTACTTCCCTCCGCGAAGGGCCTTTCTATTTACTTTATGCAATTTTTATTTTTATTTGAGTCTCATCTTCTATTATAAAGCACCAACTGAGGGCACTATGATCGTACTTGAGCATTGGGTGTAGCTAATATGCGAGTGTGTTTCATGAATGGATCAATGATTGAGCATAATGGCCTAGGGATAACTTGCTTTAGCGTTGATATTTTGAAAGACATGGTTGCTTGTTGATATGCTTGAGTATTAAAGTCTTCATGTCAAAACTAGACTATTGCTTTGAACCATATAAAACTCCAAATGTCCATGCTATAAAAGAAAGATTATGTGATAAACATGTTAGGTAGCATTCCACATCAAAAAATTCTATTTTTATCATTTACCTACTCGAGGACGAGCAGGAATTAAGCTTGGGGATGTTGATACGTCTCCAACATATCTATAATTTTTTATTGTTCGATGCTGTTATATTATCATTCTTGAATGTTTTATAATCATCTTATATCATTTTTGGTACTAACCTATTGACATAGTGCCAAGTGCCAGTTGTTGTTTTTTGCTTGTTTTTTACATCGCAGGAAATCAATACCAAATGGAGTCCAAACACAGCTAAACTTTTTGTGGATTTTTTATGGACCAGAAGACACCCAATGGGCTGGAGAAGCACCTGGGGTGCCCCAAGGGGGGCACAACCCACCAGGGCGCCTGGGCCCCCAGGCTCGCTCAGGTGGGTTGTGCCCACCTTGTTTGCCTCCCGCACCGCCTCTTTGCTCTATAAATACCCCAATATTCCAAAAACCCTAGGGGAGTCAACAAAAATCGATTCCAACCGCCGCAAGTTCCACAAACACCAGATTCAATCTAGACACCATCACGGAGGGGTTCATCATCCTCATTGGTGCCTCTCCGATGATGTGTGAGTAGCCTTTTGTAGACCTTCGTTTCCGTAGTTAGTAGCTATATGGCTTCCTCTCTCTCGTTTGATTCCTAATACAATGGTCTCTTGGAGATAGATATGATGTAACTCTTTTTGTGTTATGTTTGTTGGGATCTGATGAACTTCGAGTTTATGATCAGATCTATGTTTTTATCCATGATTATTTGAGTCTTTTGATATTTTATATGCGTGTTTGCTTATAGCCTCGTATTTCTTCTCTAATATTTGGGTTTTGTTTGGCAAACTTGACCGATTTATCTTGCAATGGGAAGAGGTGCTTTGTGATGGGTTCGATCTTACAGTGCTTGATCCAAGTGACAGAAGGGGAACCGACACGTATGTATCATTGCCATTAAGGATAACAAGATGGGGTCTATTTCTACATAAATAGATCGTGTCTACATCATGTCATTGTTCTTATTGCATTACTCCATTTCTCCATGAACTTAATACACTAGATGCATGCTGGATAGCGATAGATGTGTGGTGTAATAGTAGTAGATGCAGGCAGGAGTTGGTCTACTAATCTTGGACGTGATGCCTATATAATGATCATTGCCTGGATATCGTCTTGATTATTTGAAGTTCCATCAATTGCCCAACAGTAATTTGTTTACCCACCGTTTGCTATTTTTCTCGAGAGAAGCCACTAGTGAAACCTACGGCCCCCGGATCTCTTCTTTATTATATTTTCCTTTGCGGTCTATTTTTGTTTTCTTTTATTTTCAGATCTATTAATCCAAAAACCAAAAATACCTCACTGGATTTTATTTGCTTTTATTTGCATTTATGAATCTATCACACGTTTTATCCCGTCTACTTGCCAATTTCTGGCGCCGTTACCCGAAAGGGATTAACAACCCCTTTAATACATCGGGTTGCGAGTATTGTTATTTGTGTGCAGGAGTTGTTTACGCGGTATTGCGTGGTTCTCCTACTGGTTTGATAACCTTGGTCTCATCACTGAGGGAAATACCTACCATAGATGTGCTACATCATCCCTTCCTCTTTGGGGAAATACCGACGTAGTTCAAGCCGCTATCATGCCTTCCTTGCTTGCGTACAATTTCCTCAAATTGCTTACTTCTGGCAAGGCTCTTGTAAACACCTTTCTCTATAATTCCCTTCAATAAGCTATTTTCTTGCTCAAGTGTAACTTGACTAAGAGAGTCATTAGTGGAATCAAGAGAACTACTAGAAGCAACAATATTAGATTTACCATGGTTATTTTTACTACTAGAGGAAGAATCTTTCTTGTTCTTATTGCTAGATTTTACTTGTGGAATATAAGTAGACAAGAGGAGACGTTTGGCAAGATAAGAAGAACTCTTCTTTAGAAGATCATCATTGATAGCTTTTAGGAACTCATGCTCTCGCTCTAAATTTAGCTTCTAGAAGCGTAGCTTCTCATGAGTCCTTTTGAGCTCTCTATGATCCTTTAGAGTTGTTTCATGAGCTAACTTAAGAGTGTTTAGTTCCTTAGTTAGATGCTCAATCTCCTTCTTATCACTGTCATTCATTTCATCTTGATTAGCATGATTAATAGCAAGTTCATCATAGTTTTCATCACTAGAGTTGTCAACAAGTAAATCATATTCACCTAGCAAATCATCTTCATCACTATAGAAATCAACATACTCGGGGTGTGATACCTTAGGGCCTTTATCCATGAAGCATCTTCCAATTCCATCATTTGGTGATTCAAATATGTCATAGGAGTTGGATGACACAAATGCAAGACCTGCAACACCTTCATCTTGAGTATATTTGGAGTCGGAGTGATAGCTTCTCTCGGACTAGTTGTCGGAGTCAGAACCAGATACCCGTTCACCAACGTGAGCTTGATATCTTCATCTTGTGTAGCTCTTTGATGACTTGTCCTTCCTTTCTGAATCCTTGCTTCTATGAGAGAGTCTTCGTTCATAACGATCATCTCCACTCCTTCTCTCTCTTGGTGGTGATTCATCTCTTTTACTTCTACTTTTTGGTGAATCTTATATTTTCTTGTAGGGAGCCATACACTCATTGGAGTAGTGTTCAGGTCTTCCACAATTATAGCAATTATGATCATGACTAGAAGATCTTTTGTCATTTTAGGATCTTAACTTGGAGCTTCTCTCTTTGCTTCTATTCTTGTCGAACTTGTTGAAGTTCTTCACCATTAAGCTCAATTCTTCACTGAAGACTTGTTCTCACTTGATGTTTTAGGAGCATCACATGAAGCTTTGTAAGCACCACTTGACTTGTTGTGGAGCACTTCCTTATCCTTGAGTGACATCTCATGAGCAACAATTATACCAATGACTTCCGTGGGCTTGAGATCTTTGTAATTGGGCATCATTTGGATCAAGGTGCACACGGTATCATATTTTCCATACAAGGCTCTTAGGATCTTCTTGATGATGAATTTGTCAGTCATCTCTTCGCTTCCTAAGCCGACAACCTCATTTGTGATGAGAGCAAGCCTAGAGTACATCTTAGCGACTCCTTCAGCGTCCTTCATCTTGAACTTGTCAAGTTGACTTTGAAGCACATCCAATTTTATTCCTTGACGGACTCGATACCTTCGTGCATATCAACCAAAGCATCCCAAATTTCCTTTGCATTCTCAAGATGGCTGATTTTGTTGAATTCTTCGGGGCACAATCCATTGAAGAGAATATCACAAGCTTGAGCATTGTATTGCAACATCTTCATTTCTTCCGTTGTCGCTTCATGATCCGGTTCTTTTCCATCCTCAAAGAAATCACCTTGCAAGCCAATACGCACAATAGCCCAAATGACGGGGTTATGACCAAGAATAGCATTTTCATCTTATGCTTCCAACTAGCAAAATTAGTACCATCAAAGTAATTATGGACCTCTACGGTGATAATTTCCCTCGCTATACGCCATACTCTCCTAGGTTTTGAAACCAAGTCTATGATCACCAAAGCTATGGAAATCAAGGTAAATGGAGACCAAAGCTCTGATACCACTTGTAGGATCGAAAGTAGGTCTAGAGGGGGGTGATTAGACTACTTGACCAAATAAAAATCTAACCTTTTCCCAATTTTAGTTGTGGCCAGATTTTAGCAACTAGCACAAGTCAAGCAGTCAACCTACACAAGAAATTCTAAGAGTGTAGCAGTGGAAAGTAAAACATTGCATATGAAGGTAAAGGGAAGGAATTGGAGAGTGCAAACTCAATGATGACACGGAGATTTTTGGCGTGGTTCCGATAGGTGGTGCTATCGTATGTCCACGTTGATGGAGACTTCAACCCACAAAGGGTAATGGTTGCGCGAGTCCACGGAGGGCTCCACCCACGAAGGGTCCATGAAGAAGCAACCTTTTCTATCCCACCATGGCCATGGCCCGCGAAGGACTTGCCTCACTCGGGTAGATCTTCACGAAGTAGGCGATCTCCTTGCCCTTACAAACTTCTTGGTTCAACTCCACATTCTTGTTGGAGGCTCCCAAGTGACACCTAACCAATCTAGGAGACACCACTCTCCAAAAGGTAATAGATGTTGTGCTTCAAATGATAGTCTCCCCAATACTCAACTCTCTCTCACAAATTTGGATATTTTGGAAAGATGATTTGAGTGGAAAGCAACTTGGGGAAGGCTACAAATCAAAAATCTTGTGGTTGGATTGGAATGTCTTGATCTCAACACATGAGTAGGTGATTCTCTCTTAGAAAATGTAAGCTGGAAGTGTAGGCACGTTATGATGGCTCTCTCACTGATGGAGAAGAGGGTGGAGGGGTATATATAGCCTCCACACAAAATCCAACTGTTACACACATTTGACCCAAGTCGGTCAGACCGAATAGAAGAACTCGGTGAGACCGATTCAGTTCAAAATGTGAACATTAGGAATCTTGGTAGGAACGACTGGAAGAACCCGGTGAGACCAATGTTCTAGGGCTAGGGTAAAACCTCATCTAGGTGGCACCGATTGCATGAACTCGTTGAGACCGCAAAGAGCAAACGAAGAGTTGGTCAAGCAAATTCGGTGGGATGGATCGCTCATTTCGATGAGATCTAAATGTTACAAAAGGGAAACAGAGACCGAGATCCATATCGGTGTGATCAAAGTGTTAGGGTTTCAGGCAGTGACTAAGTCAAATGAACTCGGTGGCTTTGAATAGGAAATGTTGGTGGGGCCGAGTTTGACTTTGGGTTTTGGACATATTTGGAATGAGAAGATGGTTGAGGGCTTTGGAGCAATATCACTAAGCATTTTGAGCAAGTAGACCATTAAGCAACACCTCATCCCCTTTTAATAGTATTGGCTTTCCTATGGACTCGATGTGATCTTGGACCACTAAAATAGAAATGAAGTGTCTTGAGCTATTGCCAATATATGTCCTTAGCATTTTGAGGGGTCCACATCTCTAGTCCATGCCATGCCATTCATTGAACTTTCTGAAATATTAAACTTGAATGGACATTAGTTAAATGAGCTATATGTTGTTATGAATTACCAAAGCCACCCGGGGATTAGTTGCACTTTGAGTTTATTATTCATGCTATAATTGTGTTGATCGAAAACTTAAATACATGTGTTGATACATAAACAAATACCATGTCCCTAGTAAGCCTCTACTAGACTAGCTCGTTGATCAAAGATGGTTAAAGTTTCCTAACCATGAACATGTGTTGTCACTTGATAATGGGATCACATCATTATAAGAATGATGTGATGGACAAGACCCATCTGTTAGCTTAGCATATGATCATTCAGTTTATTGCTACTGCTTTCTTAATGTCAAATACATATTCCTTCGACTATGAGATCATGCAACTCCCTGATACCGGAGGAATACCTTATGTGCTATCAAACATCACAACGTAATTGGGTGATCATAAAGATGCTCTACAGGTATCTCCGAAGGTGAATTTTGAGTTGGCATGGATCGAGATTGGGATTTGTCACTCCATATATCGGAGAGGTATCCCTGGGCGCTCTCGGTAATACACATCACAAGAAGCTTAAAAGCAAAGTGACTAAGGAGTTAGTTACGAGATAATGTTTACAAAACAATTAAAGAGACTTGTCGGTAACGAGATTGAACTAGGTATGAAGATACCGACGATCGAATCTCAGGCAATCAACATACTGACAGACAAAGGGAACTATGTATGTTGTCATAAAGGTTCGTCTAATAATCCCCAACTGCAAGGAATCATCATAGCAATTTCCGAAGATGGAAGTGATAATTATGGAGTGTCGAACCCACAAGGAGCTAAAGGTAAGATCAATATTCTCTCTAGTCCTATCTGCCATTGATACAACTCTATGTACACCGAGCGTTCGCTTTCATCCAGAAACGAGAAATAAAACTACGTTGTGGGTATGAAGAGGATAGCTTTACATGATATCGAAGAGCTAAAATATAAAAATAAGTGTTGTAAACATAAAGTTAGAATATATTACTGAAGGAAATATGCCCTAGAGGAAATAATAAAGTTGTTATTTATATTTCCTTATATCATGATAAATGATTGTTATTCATGCTAGAATTGTATTAACCGGAAACTTAGTACATGTGTGAATACATAGACAAATTGAGTGTCACTAGTATGCCTCTACTTAACTAGCTCGTTGAATCAATGATGGTAATGTTTCCTGACCATAGACAAGAGTTGTCACTTGATTAATGGGATCACATCGTTAGAGAATGATGTGGTTGGCTTGACCCATCCGTTAGCTTAGCATGATGATCGTTTAGTTTGTTGCTATTGCTTTCTCCATAACTTATACATGTTCCTATGACTATGAGATCATGCAACTCCCGAATACTGGGGGAACACTTAGTGTGCTACCAAACGTCACAACGTAACTAGGTGACTATAAAGATGCTCTGCAGGTGTCTCCGATGGTGTTTGTTGAGTTGGCATAGATCGAGATTATGATTTGTCACTCCGAGTATCAGAGAGGTATCTCTAGGCCATCTCGGTAATGCACATCACTATAAGCCTCGCCAGCAATGTGACTAATGAGTTAGTTCCAGGATGATGCATTACGGAACAAGTAAAGAGACTTGCCGGTAACGAAATTGAACTAGGTATTGAGATACCGACGATCGAATCTCGGGCAAGTAACACACCGATGACAAAGGGAACAACATATGTTGTTGTGCGGTTTGACCGATAAAGATCTTTCTATAATATGTAGGAACCAATATGAGCATCCAGGTTCTGCTATTGGTTATTGACTGAAGATGAGTCTCGGTCATGTCTACATAGTTCTCAAACCCGTAGGGTCCGCACGCTTAACGTTCGGTAACGATCAGTATTATGAGTTTATGTGTTTTGATGTACCGAAGGTAGTTTGGAGTCCCGGATATGATCACGGACATGACGAGGAGTCTCGAAATGGTCGAGAAATAAAGATCGATATATTGGAAGCCTATGTTTGGACATCGGAATGTTTCCGGATGAGTTCAGGCATTTTCCGGAGTACCGAGAGCTTACCGGAACCCCCCGGGGAGTATACGGGCCTTATTGGGCCTTAGTGGAATAGAGGAGAGGAAGGGAAAAGGTGGGAGGCATGCCCGCCGAGCCCAATCTGAATTGGGTGGGCCCCCTTTCCTTCCATCTCTCCTCCCCTTCCTTCTCTCCTACTCCTACTACTTGGAAGGGGGGAATCCTACTCCTGGTGGGAGTAGGACTCCCCTAGGGCGCGCCATAGATGGCCGGCCCTCCCCAATCCTCCACTCCTTTATATACGGGGGAGGGGGCACCCCATAGACACACAAGTTGATCATTTTCTTAACAGTGTGTTGTTCCCCCCTCCGCCATAGTCCACCTCTGTCATATCGTAGCGGTGCTTAGGTGAAGCCCTGTTCCGGTAGCTTCATCATCACCGTCATCACGCTGTCATTCTGACAAAACTCTCCCTCGACACTCAGCTGGTTCTAGAGTTCGTGGGACGTCACCGAGCTAAACGTGTGCAGATCGCGGAGGTGCCGTACCTTCGGTGCTAGGATCGGTCGGATCGTGAAGATGTTCTACTACATCAACCGCGTTGTCATAGCGCTTCCGCTTACGGTCTATGAGGGTACGTGGACAACACTCTTCCCCTCTCATTGCTATGCATCACCTAGATAGATCTTGTGTGTGCATAGGAAATTTTTTGATACTGCGTTCCCTAATAGTGGCATCCGAGCCAGGTCTATGCGTAGATGTTATATGCATGAGAAGAACATAAAGGAGTTGTGGGCATGGGTATATACATATTGCTTGCCGTCACTAGTTGATTCTTGATTCAGCGGTATTGTTGGATGAAGCGGCTTAGACCGACATTACGCGTACGCTTACGCGAGACTGGTTCTATGGACGTGCTTTGCACACAGGTGGTTAGTGGGTGTCAGTTTATCCAACTTTAGTTGAATCGGATTCAATGAACATGGTTCTTTCTGAAGATAAAAAAGCAATCACTATACCGCGTTGTGGTTTTTGATGCGTAGGTAAGAACGGTTCTTGCTTAGCCCGTAGCAACCACGTAAAACTTGCAACAACAAAGTAGAGGACGTCTAACTTGTTTTTGCAGGGCATGTTGTGATGTTATATGGTCAAGACATGATGCTAAATTTTATTATATGAGATGATCATGTTTTGTAACAGAGTTATCGGCAACTGGTAGGAGCCGTATGGTTGTCACTTTATTGTATGAAATGTAATCGCCATGTAATTGATTTACTTTATCACTAAGCGGTAGCGATAGTCGTAGAAGCAATAGTTGGCGAGACGACAACGATGCTTCGATGGAGATCAAGGTGTCAAGCCGGTGATGATGGTGATCATGACGGTGCTCTGGAGATGGAGATCAAAGGCACAAGATGATGATGTCCATATCATATCACTTATATTGATTGCATGTGATGTTTATCCTTTATGCATCTTATTTTGCTTAGTTTGGCGGTAGCATTATAAGATGATCTCTCACTAAATTTCAAGGTACAAGTGTTCTCCCTGAGTATGCACTGTTGCTACAGTTTGTCGTGCCGAGAAACCATGTGATGATCGGGTGTGATAAGCTCTACGTTCACATACAACGGGTGCAAGCCAGTTTTGCACACGCACCATACTCAGGTTAAACTTGACGAGCCTAGCATATGCAGATATGGCCTCGGAACACTGAGGCTGAAAGGTCGAGCGTGAATCATATAGTAGATATGATCAACATAGTGATGTTCACCATTGAAAACTACTCCATCTCATGTGATGATCGGACATGGTTTAGTTGATATGGATCACGTGATCACTTAGATGATTAGAGAGATGTCTATCTAGGTGGGAGTTCTTAAGTAATTTGATTAATTGAACTTTAATTTATCATGAACTTAGTACCTGATAGTATTTTGCATATCTATGTTGTTGTAGATAGATGACTCGTGCTATTGTTCCATTGAATTTTAATGCGTTCCTAGAGAAAGCTAAGTTGAAAGATGATGGTAGCAACTACAGGAACAGGGTCCGTAACTTGAGGATTATCCTCATTGCTGCACAGAAGAATTATGTCCTGGAAGCACCGCTAGGTGACAAACCCGCTGCAGGAGCAACACCAGATGTTGTGAACACCTGGCAGAGCAAAGCTGATGACTACTCGATAGTTCAGTGTGCCATGCTTTACGGCTTACAACTGGGACTTCAACGATGTTTTGAACGTCATGGAGCATATGAGATGTTCCAGGAGTTGAAGTTAATATTTCAAGAAATGCCTGGACTAAGAGATATGAAGTCTCCAATAAGTTCTACAGCTACAAAATGGAGGAGAATAGTTCTGTCAGTGAACATATACTCAGAATGTCTGGGTACCACAACCAATTTACTCAGCTGGGAGTTAGTCTTCCTGATTATAGTGTCATTGACAGAATTCTTCAATCACTGCCACCAAGCTACAAGAGCTTCGTGATGAACTATAATATGCAAGGGATGGATAAGACTATTCCTGAGCTCTTCGCAATGCTAAAGGATGCGGAGGTAGAAATCAAGAAGGAGCATCAAGTGTTGATGGTCAACTAGACCACTAGTTTCAAGAAAAAAAGGTAAAACAAAGAAGGGGAACTTCAAGAAGAACAACAAGCCAGTTGTTGCTCAAGTGAAGAAACCCAAGTCTGGACCTAAGCCTGAAACTGAGTGCTTCTACTGCAAAGGGACTGGTCACTGGAAGCGGAACTGCCCCAAGTATTTGGCGGAGAAAAAGGATGGAAAGTGAAAGGTATATTTGATATACATGTTATTGATGTGTACTTTACTAATGCTCACAGTAGCGCCTGGGTATTTGATATTGGTTCTGTTGCTAATATTTGCAACTCGAAACAGGGGCTACGGATTAAGCGAAGATTGGCTAAGGACGAGGTGACGATGCGCGTGGGAAATGGTCCCAAAGTCGATGTGATCGCCGTCGGCACGCTACCTCTACGCCTACCTTCGGGATTAGTTTTAGACCTAAATAATTGTTATTTGGTGCCAGCGTCGAGCATGAACATTATATCTGGATCTTGTTTGATGCGAGACAGATATACATTTAAATCAGAGAATAATGGTTGTTCTATTTATATGAGTAATATCTTTTATGGTCATGCACCCTTGATGAGTGGTCTATTTTTACTAAATCTTGATAGTAGTGATACACATGTCCATAGCATTGAAGCCAAAAGATGCAAAGTTGATAATGATAGTGCAACTTATTTGTGGCACTATCGTTTGGGTCATATTGGTGTAAAGCGCATGAAGAAACTCCATTCTGATGGACTTCTGGAATCACTTGATTATGTATCACTTGGTACTTGCGAACCATGCCTCATGGGCAAGATGACTAAAACTCCGTTCTCTGGAATAATGGAGCGAGCAACAGAGTTATTGGAAATCAAACATACTGATGTATGTGGTCCAATGAACATTGAGGCTTGCGGCGGATATCGTTATTTTCTTACCTTCACACACGATTTGAGCAGATATGGGTATATCTACTTAATCAAAGATAAGTCTGAAACATTTGAAAAGTTCAAAGAATTTCAGAGTGAAGTGGAAAATCATCATAACAAGAAAATCAAGTTTCTACGATCTGATCGTGGAGGTGAATATTTGAGTTATGAGTTTGGAGTTCATTTGAAAAAATGCGGAATAGTTTCACAACTCACGCCACCTGGAACACCACAACGTAATGGTGTGTCCGAACGTCGTAACCGCACTTTATTAGATATGGTGCGATCTATGATGTCTCTCACTGATTTACCGCTATCATTTTGGGGTTATGCTTTAGAGACGACTGCATTCACGTTAAACAGGGCACCATCAAAATCCGTTGAGATGACACCTTATGAACTGTGGTTTGGCAAGAAACCCAAGTTGTCATTTCTTAAAGTTTGGGGTTGCGATGCTTATGTGAAAAAAGCTTCAACCTGATAAGCTCGAACCCAAATCGGAGAAATGTGTCTTCATAGGATACCCAAAGGAGACTGTTAGGTACACCTTCTATCATAGATCCGAAGGCAAGATATTCATTGCGAAGAATGGATCCTTTCTAGACAAGGAGTTTCTCTCGAAAGAAGTGAGTGGGAGGAAAGTAGAACTTGACGAGGTAATTGTACCTTCTCCCTTATTGGAAGTAGTTCATCACTGAAATCAATTCCAGTGATTCCTACACCAGTAAGTGAGGAAGCTAATGATGATGATCATGAAACTTCTGATCAAGTTAGTACCGAACCTCGTAGGTCAACCAGAGTAAGATGCGCACCAGAGTGGTACGGTAATCCTGTTCTGGAGGTCATGTTACTTGACCATGACGAACTTACAAACTATGAGGTAGCGATGATGAGCCCAGATTCCGCAAAATGGCTTGAGGCCATGAAATCTGAGATGGGATCCATGTATGAGAACAAAGTGTGGACTTTGGTTGACTTTCCCGATGATCAGCAGGCCATAGAGAATAAATGGATCTTCAAGAAGAAGACTGGCACTGACGGTAATGTTACTGTCTACAAAGCTCAACTTGCTGCAAAAGGTTTTCGACAAGTTCAAGGAGTTGACTACGATGAGACCTTCTCACCCATAGCGATGCTTAAGTCCATACGAATCATGTTAGAAATTGCCGCATTTTATGACTATGAAATTTGGCAAATGGATGTCAAAACTGCATTCCTTAATGGATATCTTAAAGAAGAGTTGTATATGATGCAACCAGAAGGTTTTGTCGATCCGAAAGGTGCTAACAAAGTGTGCAAGCTCCAGAGATCCATTTATGGGCTGGTGCAAGCCTCTCGGAGTTGGAATATACGTTTTGATAGTGTGATCAAAGCATATGGTTTTATATAGACTTTTGGAGAAGCCTGTATTCACAAGAAAGTGAGTGGGAGCTCTGCAGCATTCTAATATTATATGTAGATGAGATATTGCTAATCGGAAATGATACTGAATTTCTGAATAGCATAAAAGGATACTTGAATAAGAATTTTTCAATGAAAGACCTCGGTGAAGCTTCTTATATATTGGGCATCAAGATCTATAGAGATAGATCAAGACGCTTAATTGGACTTTCACAAAGCACATACCTTGATAAAGTTTTGAAGAAGTTCAAAATGGATCAAGCAAAGAAAGGGTTCTTGCATGTGTTACAAGGTGAGAAGTTGAGTCAGACTCAATGCCCGACCACTTCAGAAGATAGAGAGAAAATGAAAGTCATTCCCTATGCTTCAGCCATAGGTTCTATCATGTATGCAATGCTGTGTACCAGACCTGATGTGTGCCTTGCTATTAGTTTAGCAGGGAGGTACCAAAGTAATCTAGGAGTGGATCACTGGACAACGGTCAAGAACATCCTGAAATACCTAAAAAGGACTAAGGATATGTTTCTTGTTTATGGAGGTGACAAAGAGCTCGTCGTAAACGGTTACGTCGATGCAAGATTTGACACTGATCCGGATGACTCTAAGTCACAAACCGGATACGTATTTTTATTAAATGGTGGAGCTGTCAGTTTGTGCAGTTCCAAGCAGAGCGTTGTGGCGGGATCTACGTGTGAAGCAGAGTACATAGCTGCTTTGGAAGCAGCAAATGAAGGAGTCTGGATGAAGGAGTTTATATCCGATCTAGGTATCATACCTAGTGCATCGGGTCCAATGAAAATCTTTTGTGATAATACTGGTGCAATTGCCTTGGCAAAGGAATCCAGATTTCACAAGAGAACCAAGCACATCAAGAGACGCTTGAATTCCATCCGTGATCAAGTCAAGGAGGGAGACATAGAGATTTGCAAGATACATACGGATCTGAATATTGCAGACCCATTGACTAAGCCTCTCTCACGAGCAAAACATGATCAACAGCAAGACTCCATGGGTGTTAGAATCATTACAATGTAATCTAGATTATTGACTCTAGTGCAAGTGGGAGACTGAAGGAAATATGCCCTAGAGGCAATAATAAAGTTGTTATTTATATTTCCTTATATCATGATAAATGTTTATTATTCATGCTAGAATTGTATTAACCAGAAACTTAGTACATGTATGAATACATAGATAAACTGAGTATCACTAGTATGCCTCTATTTGACTAGCCCGTTGAATCAATGATGGTTATGTTTTCTGACCATAGACAAGCGTTGTCACTTCATTAATGGGATCACATCATTAGAGAATGATGTGATTGACTTGACCCATCCGTTAGCTTAGAACGATGATTGTTTAGTTTGTTGTTATTGCTTTCTCCATAACTTATACATGTTCCTATGACTATGAGATCATGCAACTCCCGAATACTGGAGGAACACTTAGTCTGCTATCAAACGTCACAACGTAACCGGGTGACTATAAAGATGCTCTACAGGTGTCTCCGATGGTGTTTGTTGAGTTGGCATAGATCGAGATTAGGATTTTTCACTCCGGGTATTAGAGAGGTTATTGACCGGTGATGAGTCTCGGTCATGTCTACATAGTTCTCGAACCCGTAGGGTCCGCACGTTTAACGTTCGGTGACGATCGGTATTATGAGTTTATATGTTTTGATGTACCGAAGGTAGTTCGGAGTGCCGGATATGATCACGGACATGACGAGGAGTCTCAAAATGGTCGAGACATAAACATCGATATATTGGAAGCCTATGTTTGGACATCGGAATGGTTCCGGATGAGTTCAGGCATTTTCCGGAGTACCGAGAGGTTACCGGAACCCCTCGGGGAGTATATGGGCTTTATTGGGCCTCAGTGGAATAGAGGAGACACTACAACAAAAACACCACCTATGGTCGCTTTTTCTGGGTCGCTTTTTTATTCGTCTCTACCCTCATGAACACTAGCGATCTAAAGACACTTTTTAAGACGTTTATAGAGCGCCGCAAATTTCTGATTGTACTTAGCCTTCAAAAATTAAGTATTTAATTTTAATTAACTTAGAGATGATTTGTGAGACGTTTTTAATGTGCAACTTTATTGTCAGAGACGATTTGTTAGACGTTTTAATGTGCGACTCTATTCTCAGACACGATTTGTGAGATGTTTTGATGTGCGACTATATTCTATCTTAGACTTAAGAAAAGAGGTAAATACACCTCGAGTCTTAGAACTTGCGCACGACAGTTAATTTGATGCATAAACTTGCAAAATATGCGTTTTTGGTCGTCTAGATTGTCCTTCCATTCATATACACATGTGGTTGTATTCCGTGCACGTGTAGCATGCCAACGTGTCAGTAGTTGGGGCGGTGGGTAGCCCTCGTGCACTATTTTTTTTCTAGAAAGTACCATTGCAATTTATTTAGTTACGCAGAAAAACTTCAAGTAAAAAGGAAAAATGCTAGAGCGGGTGGTTGGGAATCGAACCCTCAACCTTCTGCCATTCGGCTCGCATAGACAGCAACTAGACCAGCTGACATTTGACGTTTAATGAGCACAATTAGCTTTATATAAGATGGATAATATGAATTAAAATAAAAATCAAAACGGAAAAGGGATGTGCAGAAATAGGGAAGCCTGGTTCGAACCTATTGCATCATAAGCTCGTTGGATGTGTAAGCGCCAACCATTCGGCCACAATAACACTTTTATAATAATAATAAAAGTGAGGTGTGTTTCTTCAAATTTTTGGTCCATCCATTGTACAGAATTATTTTTGTCCCTTGCGAGAAGCCGCTAGAATCATATGCTTCCAAGGTGATAAAAAAAATCTACTTAGCGACTCAAAACAAAACCGTAGATTCTTCGAAATCACTAATTAAAGAGTACTTCTTGCAAAGATCACTTTCACCTCCCCAGATTGCGACAAGTGATGCACAACCTATGAGTTTTTCCTTTTTTCGTAGATCCATTTATTAAAAACGTTTTTATCTCTTAAACCGTGCGTCGAAATCTCGAACCGTTTGCACTGTTGAATTTCTCGCATCGAGATCTTTAAAACTAGACCCCGTGTTGATAGGTTTTGACAATTTTTTTCCCATAAAAAACCGGTCGGAAAAGAACGGACGAAAAAACCAAACAGGAAGCATGTTTTTTTCGTTCCAAAACAGGCATGGCCGCGCCTCTCGCGAAAGTAAAATCGAGCCTCTCGCAGAAGAAGAAAAATAGAAAACTTGTTTTTCCTGTTTCCTAGAGGCATGAGCATGCCTTTCAGGAAAGCAAGACTGTGCTTCTCGCGGAAGCAAAACCGTGCATCTCTCGGGAGAAAAAAACAGAACAAAACTTTTTTTGTTGTTTTCAAGAGGAACGACTGTGCCTCTCGCAGAAGCAAGACTGTACTTCTCGTGGAAGAAAAAAAAACACATTTTCCGTTTTATCACGGAAGCAAAACCGTACTTCTCGTAAAAGAAAAAAAACACATTTTCAGTTTTTTCCTTCTGCGAGAGGCATGAGTTTGCTTCCGTAAAAGACATGGTCGTGCCTCTCGAAAACGGAAAAATGCTTTTTTTCCTTCCGCGAGAGGCATGGTCGTGCCTCTTTCGGAAAAAGAAAAAAATGCTCCCGGTTCTATTTTTTCCTAGTACTTTGCACAAAAAAAATTGTCAAGACTTTTCAACATGGCATCTAGTTTTGAATATCTCAATGCGAGGAATTCAATGGTGGAAATGATTCGAGATGTGGACGCACATTTTAAAAGATAAAACATTTTGAATAAACAGATCTACGAGAAAAGGAAAAAAACTCATAGGTTGCGAACAAAATTAAGTTGAAAGATATTTTTATGGAGTGGAAGGAAATCCCTATTTGCCGCTTTGCTGATTCACACACAGGCGAGCGATCGAGATGGGCCGGCCCAATTACAAGATAACGCCCGCGCTATAGTATTTGTTTTTGGAACCTTCAAGAGGGTTCCTGGCCGGTTCTCGAAACTTTCGAGAAATTTCCTTAACCAGTTTTACTAGTTTTTCAATTTTCTGTTTCTTTTTCCTTTTTTGTTTTTC
This sequence comes from Triticum dicoccoides, assembly GCF_002162155.2. Lineage (NCBI taxonomy): Eukaryota > Viridiplantae > Streptophyta > Magnoliopsida > Poales > Poaceae > Triticum > Triticum dicoccoides. The sequence goes on along the minus strand of NC_041390.1, from coordinate 489,770,839 downwards.
ATGTTTCATTTTTCTCTTTTCGTTTTTCTATTTCGTTTTCTTTCTTTATTAATTTTTTAATTCCTTTTCAGAATTTTCTGTTTTTCCGAATTTTAAATTTTATTTGAAATCAATATTTTCGATGTTTTCAAAAGAAATTCATTTAAAAAATGTTCACTATTTTTAAAAAAAATCTGGATTTTTTTGTCCAGGTTCCTCGTTCCCTATGGAGTGGACGCACCCTACAAGGATTGATCATCAATGCTCGTGGGCTTTCTATACCGGAAAGAGACTAAGAAGATGTCTCTTGACCGCACCGTCCAAATGTTGCACTGTTGGTTTTTGGATGTAAGAAAACCACTTATATTCTAGATTCATTTTTGAGAGATCAACTAGATTTTTTTTAATTTGAATAATTTTAAATTAAAAAACATCATAAAATGGAAATATAGTGCATAATTAATGTTCATAATTTTTTGGACAAATAAACTAAATTTTAGTTTGAATTCGAATTATTTTAAATTAAGAAATATAGATAAAAATTTAGTGCAGAATGAATGTACGAAAATTATTTTTGAAAAATCAACGAATTTTTTGTTTGAATTCCAACAATTTTAGGTTTGAAAACCAAGAGAAAAGAAAATACAGGTCAGAATGAATGTACCTAATTTTTTTGAACAAATCAACTAATTATTGTTTGAATTCAGATAATTTTTAATTTTAAATCTAGATAAAAGGAATTATAGTGCTCAATCTATGTACGTGTTGTTTTTGGACAAATCATCAAATTTGGTTTTGAATTCAAATAATTTTAAAATTTAAAATTGAGAGAAAAGAAAATATAGGTCTCAATGAATGTAAGTAAATTTTTCTGACAAATGAACTAATTTTTGTTCAAATTTGAAGAATCAAGATGAAAGAAAATATAGTTCATAGTGAATGTACGTAAATTTCTTGCGGACAAATCAATGATTTGTTTTAATATGAATAATTTTAAATTTGAAAATCTAGATAAAAGAAAATATAGGTCAAAATGAATTTACGTAAATTTGGTGAAATCATAAAATTCAAAAGAAACCAGGGGTATTTAGTGAAATCAATGAATTGTTAAACTATGTTTTTTTATACTCTTATAATCATTTGATTTTCTTCGAAACGAAGGTCTTCGGCATCGGCCTATTTGGGGAAAATCAGGCAAAAACTGATATTAGGGCATCTCCAACACTCTGCCGTAAAACGCCAACAAACATTCGGATGTTTTTTGCGACCCAACACGATGCCCAAAACGTTCACCCGTCCGAAAATCCCGCAAATCAAAAGCAAATATGGGGGAGGTTGCGTCCGTTCAGACTCAGGCCATGATGGGCACGTCTAGCCTCAGCGGAGGCCGTCGTGTCGGACAAAGAGTACTTGGATCTCCTCCTCGAGCGGTCCCTCCATGACCATGATCCGGCATCTCCCTCGCGGCTTTGCCACCACGTCATGGAGGAGCCGACGTCGCCGGCTCGCCATCGCGTGAAGTAGGAGTCCCCCTTGCAACCACGGCTTCCGAATTGGATGTCTCGTCAAGGAGAAGGTCAAGAAGGAGCACCCCCTCCCTGCCACGCAGCACGTTCGGCCATTTCGGCTAATCGGTGTTACCGCCACGCTGAAGCTAGCGCGACAAGGCCGTGAAGGAGGAGGATCCCTCCCGGGCGCCTCTTGCATTACCTCGGGCGTGATAGTGACACATCACCATGCAGCACCCTGACAAAAGCCGAGAGGGCTACGTGGGAGGAGGAGCGGTGCAACGCGCGGCGCCAGCCCATGTTCGTTACGTTAGACGTCGCGCCAGAGTGGGTCCGCAATGACCCCAATCTTGCAGAGGCCTGGGCCGTCAACCGATATAGGACCCATGCAACATCCAAGAAAGCAAAAAAGAACACCAGCGAGAGCAAGCCAAGGTGTAATCCAGGAGAGACTGCCAACCAAACATAGCGAAGCATGTGCTTGACAGTAGAATAGTGTGAATCGTGCGGTGAGTGGAGGTACTGACAGTCATGATTAACTACAAAGGAGCATCGGCCACCACTGGTTCGACGACATCGCCGAGGGCAAGGTCTGTCAGGGAGCCGCGCCCGATTAGGGATGTAGTGAGGATCCCCCCATTGGTGAAGAAGGCATGCGGCGGTGAGCACGCCGATAGTGAAGGATGGCGTTACCTATATATTTATAAGATGAAATCATGTACAAATACAAGGTTTACAAGGTATATGAGAAGTTACAAACTAATACTAATACAAAGTCTTAACAATCAAGATTGCCCTCGAGGATTCACTGCTTGTCCTCGCCCGGTTTATGTAAATGTATCATACTTTATTTATCTGGTTTGCGCAAAATTTCTCTGTTTGGCTCATTTTTATGTTTGAAAATGCATGCAGGCATTTCGGGTATAGTAATGGATGGCCGGCTCCCAAATGTGTGTTTGCGGACGAGTCCGTGGACAGATAGTGACATCCTTTATCTACCACTGGCTTTATACCTTTTTATTAAAACTACGTGCATATTGCTTCATACACATTACCCCATAAACTTTGATCTTTTTTGAAAAAGAACTAAGAATGCGGATTTATCCAATAAAAATAAACATAAAAAATATTTATCCATATATGTGGTTACTTGGCGATCCCAAACTATTTACACTTATAACCAAATCTGAGGTTTCTGGATTATTTTCGCTTATTTTTTAGCGCGTTCTTTACCGCGCAAAGACTTCCCGCGTATCTCAATTTTTTTATCTCCATGTATGTCGCCGGATAATTTTACTCGCCCCCATCTCCCCCACCTCCCCATTTATCCAACTTCCTGATTCCAATCTACGCAGGCATCACCCCGCGCGCCGCCCATCCCCGCACCCCGCGCGCCGCCCATTCCCGCACCCCGCACAGTGTAAGCCTCGCCCTCACGGGGTGCCATCTGCCCCGTGCTCCGCCCGCCGGCCACTCTCGCTTTCCTCCATCGGCAAGCTCGCTACTTGGAGCCGCCAACGCCATCATCCTCACCATCACAAAGCCATGCTCCTCCCGACGTCGTCCTCGCGGTCACGAAGCCGCATCCATGCAGGTCTCATTCTTCAATCGAAGCTCCGCCGCACGTTCCGTCGGTACACCACCACGCAAGCAGCTCTCGTCTTCATCCAGCATCTTTAGCCTCCACCACGTCAAGCAGGTGATCCTTGATTCCCATAGCCCCTACAGTTTTATCATCAAATCAACCAAACTGGCCTCCTTCATGTATGCATCTCAAGTCTGGATCATCTTCTCCTTCATCTCCTTACTTCCTTCCTGTAGGAAATGCACTCTAAGTGTTTGGTGAATTGTTTGCTTGCCTGGAATTCAATTCTGACATATGTGAGCAACTGTTTGGTCAAATCTAATTTTAGATGGCAAAACTCAACAGTAGTACAATTGGTCTTAGATAGTCTGACGGAGGAAGGAGAGGGTGGGAGGAGAAGGTGGAGGTGGCTGCGGTTTTGACCCGTGATCTGACTCGACGAGGGAGGTGGCAGATCGATTCGGTCGATGTGGTTGTCAGAGGTGCTGGGTGGTAGGAGCACCAGCCGACAGCGCTGGTGAACGACGATGGGGCCTCCTGACGAGGACGACAAGGTGGGTGTTGACAACTGCAACGAGAGCTCGAAAGATCCGTCACCGGCGCTGTTCTTCTGCTTGAGGCAGTCATCGTCCATGTGGCTTCCTCGCCACCACTGGTGGACGCCGGTGAGGCCATTCTTCCCTCCATGTGCAGATACTCCCTCGCTCCCCTCGGTGCCGTCTCCCTTACCCTATCTCTCTTCCTGAACCTCTCTCAATTGTACACAAAGAGAGCCAACAAAGTATTCCCTCCGTTTGGAATTACTTGTCGAAGAAATGGATGTATCTAGATGTATTTTAGTTCTAGATACATCCATTTTCAAGACAAGTAATTCTGAACGGAAGGAGTACAAAATTGGAGGCTAAATACAGGCAGATTTGTCCAATTCTCAGACTAGATTTTATGAATGAAGCTCCAGTTGATTACTTATCTGGGCACTATCAAATAGAAGATGATATGATGAATGAAATCTCTTTGCTGATAAGATAATTACGCTGGTTAGTTATTACACATTAGGCTCAGGCTTGCTTCTCTCAGTTTCCTATCTAGATCTTAATTTGTGGAGTACGGCTACTATCTGTGCTGCTGGAGATGTGTGTGTGATGCTGGTTGTATCTGTTCGGTGTTGTTATCTTATGCTGGTTCTACTGCGGCTGCAATGTGCTACTAACTGCTGATGGTTATTTGTGAAACTGAAAGCCCCATTTATCACAAGTTTACGCTTGCTTTTATTTTGTCAGTTCTTGATTCCTTGTAGATATCCATTTGTTGCCGGAGAACGTGACAAGATTTCTTCTGTTTGCTTCGGATTTATTGATCGATTTGCAAGATGTGTCATAGGCGAATGAGGAACACACAGATGGAGAACATGACATGGAGGATCTGGAACCTCACAAGGAAAAAGGAGGTGAGCTCTTTCTCTTGTATTGTAACCTCCTCGTGCGATATTCTATTGGGTTGGGCTTTTGTAAATTATGTACATGCTTGTAATTTTGTCAACGCACAGGAAGGATTTCAAGCCAATGAGTTGTGGTTCTGGTTCTTTTCAAATTGCCATGATTTTAACCAAAAAATTAGTGTAGATTCTAATTTGTGTGGTAAGTGCATGGCATTTTTTGTTTTACATGTTTATTTATAGCTTACATCTCTTATTGCAATTTGCAGGATGAGAATCAGGGCATGGATCTATGATCTTATTCATGGAAACAGTGCAAAATAGTGAGTCATTCATTATTTTGTCCCACTGAAGCTCCACGTGATGTTGATTGCTTGGGATATGAGTTTCAGACTCTGTAGAAGAAATATGAAAGAGAATTAGACTCGACTAGATATACATATTATACTCCTTGCATTGCCTTTCTTTAAACAATTATTTGTATGACATTGTGATGGGGTCATGGAAATATTGAGGTCGCCAAATCATGATGTGCAACGCTGAGCTAATTCGATGCGAAGGGATTTGAGAGATGATGTGCAGCGTCACAGTGTCTGATCTAATCTCCAACAATCTATTGCTTATTTCTTCACCTGGTGCTTCTTTTTCTTGGTAGCTAATGGTATCGGTTGTTCCAATATTCTTAACTAAGCCTAACCACACCTTTTGTTTATACCATTGCCTCTTGTTGGTTCTTTCTCTGGAAATCTTAATTTCCAAATTACAAATTAGAATGTGTGAAAATTACTGCCCTTGTTGGTTAGGGTTCCTTGTTACGGACCTCCATTTCTTAATTAATAGTAATTTTATCTTATTCTGTTATTTGAAGTGTAATATTGTGTTTCTTTTCTTCATAAAAAAATCAGTATTGGACTGAACATGCCTGCAAAGATTGTTGTGTTTTCCAAAGCATGAAAATTTGGCGGAGCTCAATTATCATTGTTTCTGAGCAAAAGAAGTTTCAGTCCTTCCACCGAATACATGTGGTTGTTAACAGCTAGCATGGCAGCCATGCAAAATTAGTCTGGGACTCAAATTCTGCAACAAAGGTAAAATATTTATTTTGAGTGATTGAGACATGCAATTAGAGACAAAAAGATCATGTACTATACTGCACATACCAATACTTCATATTCCTGTACTCTGAGTATGATGGTATAACACCATGTAGTACAAGTAGGAAAGTGGTTGGGGCGTGTATTGCTTTTCTTCCAGTACTGAGCATCAAACATATTAGATGCATGCTAGCCTAATTTTGTACATTTTGCTAATCTAGAACCTCATATATCTTTGTCATTGTACTGGAACTATACAAGGCTTCAACAGTCAGTGTATTAGAACATGAATTAATCCTAGACAACATATGCTATTGGTCTGGCAGCTTATTCTCAAGTTATGTCTAATTCTGTGCTTTGATAATTTCAGATAGACTATGTCCTTAAGTTTCCCTTTTATACCATGTTGGAAACGTCTAGACCACAAGAGGAATGTCAAACATTTTGATGCTAGAGGTTCTCACATCCTGAAGACAAAATACTTGTAAGATTCTTATTGCTGTAAAAAGAACTGTACTTCAAATCATTTTAATTAGATATCATACTTAAATTTCAAAAAAAATACTGAATCGATCGAGCCAGTAAGTACACTTCCATACAATCATCGATTATGCTCCAATGTACATACTTATGGTTTATTATTTATGAAGAATCAATGTGCTTTTTAGGTAAAAAAACATTCCCGAGCACTCCTTCACAACCTCAAAACAAGCCACCAAACACTTGTACATCTCTTACCAATTTCATCAAGTACATTTCTTCACACACTGCTCTGAAAGCTTACGTTCTAATTTTTTCTCTGTTATCTTCCTTTTTCAGGGTAGCTCAAGATTAGAAAAGGAGTGCGTTGTAGGAGCGAGGAGCAACTACAGAGCAATTAGTTTTTAAAATGGACAAATATTATGTATTTTGTAAAGGATTTAGCTTCATAGGAAAACTTAGTTCTGGTTGTATGATCTTTTCTTAATTATTTTCATCTTTCAAATGAATATTTGATTTGATTGAATTCTGAACTCAAGGTGTTTGTTCGTAATTGAAATTGTGCGAATGAGATGCTTGTGATACAATTGGTGATATGGGAAGATCCCTTTATATAATATTTGTTGCCTATGAATGTGAATCGTGATATGAGTGGATGCCTTTATATGACAATATAAATCAAATAACTTTTAAAGTTAAGTATATTTAGAGACGAATATAACGTCTCTACATAGCGTGTATACAAAAGGAGTTAGTGCCCATGATGAATGAACCGGCTCTATGAGTAGAGATGTGATAAACGCATCTAATAGAACGACCCTACATATCTAGATACGCTTTTGAACGTCCCAATATAGCGTCTCATATCTATTGACGCTTTCAAATGTCTTAATATATCGCCTCATATCTAGGGACGCTTTTGAACGTCCCAATATAGCGTCACATGCCATGTACAGACACTTAGCCAACGTGTCTACACGTTTTGAGACGGTTCGTAGGGAGACGCTCCAAAGACGCTTTAGTAAGTCGACTCTATGGTTGCCTAGAGATGAAATAACACATCTCTAGCTGTTGAATATGACGTCTCTACAGGCAGTTTAGGAAGGGAAAAGGTGGGAGGCACGCCCGCCTAGCCCAATCCAAATTGGGTGCCCCCTTTCCTTCCCTCTCTCCTCTCCTTCCTACTCTCCTACTCCTAGTACTTGGAAGGGGGATCCTACTCCCGGTTGGAGTAGGACTCCCCTAGGGCGCGCCATAGAGGGTTGGCCCTCCCCCCTCCTCCACTCTTTTATATATGGGGGAGGGGGCACCCCATAGACACACAAGTTGATCATTGTCTTAACCGTGTGCGGTGCCCCCCTCCACCATAATCCACCTCGGTCATTGTCGGTGTCAAAACCGGCGGATCATGGGTAGGGGGTCCTTAACTGTGCGTCTAGGATCGATTGTAACAGGAGACAGGGGACACGATGTTTACCCGGTTCGGGCCCTCTCTATGGAGGTAATACCCTATTTCCTGCTTGATTGATCTTGATGAATATGAGTGTTACAAGAGTTAATCTACCACGAGATCATAATGGCTAAACCCTAGAAGTCTAGCCTATGAATATGGTAATGAGTATATGTGTTGTCCTTTCCGGACTACCCCCTTCAGTTTATATAGACACCGAGGGGATCTAGGGTTTACATGGAGTCGGTTACATAAGAAGGAATCTTCGGTCGCCAAGCTTGCCTTCCACGCCAAATAGAGTCCAATCCGGACACGGTGCAGTCTTCGGTCTTCATGTCTTCACAGCCCATCAGTCTGGCTCATGGATAATAGGCCAGACGTCCGAGGACCCCTTAGTCCAGGACTCCCTCAGTAGCCCCTGAACCTGGCTTCAATGACGAGAAGTCTGGCGCGCGATTTGTCTTAGGCATTGCAAGGCGAGTTCCCTCCTTCCGAACTCCAGACTAGTCTTCGGACGAAATAAGTGTATCCGGACCTATTACGCACACCATACACAACCGCAGAGAGAATATAATATTTGCATGAATCCAATCTGTTGACACCTTCTCTCCAACACGGCATCATGTCTGTCCGGTTATAATTTTGAACCGTTTTTCTTCTGCCATCCCACATTTCAAGATGCGGTTGCTACTGGCACGTCTTGTCGAAACAGAGATCGTGTCACCTTAGCGCGGGATTCTCATCAATGCGAGCATGGGTAACTCAACTGTGCCGTTCATACAGCCCTAGGGAACAGGCGAATCCTAAGGCAAGTGAGGAGGCGTTTAATATCTGCTGTCTCTACAAGGGGATAAGGATTCCCCCTTCCTCTCCTCATGCCTTCTCTCTATCTTCGCCCTTCCAATCTCAAGCTCCAGCGCCCAAGTTCCCATCTCCTTTCCACTCAAGCAACCATGTCCGGATCTGGTGGTCAGGGCAAGTGGATGGTCTCCTCCGTCAATGAGGAGGACATTACTAAGCTTCGGGCGGCCGTATATTTGGCAAAGGAGATCGCCCATCGTCTGCCAGCCGAGGGACAAGTCGTCCCCACGCCGGAGCCCACAGAGAGAGTAGTCTTCATCCCCCATTTCCTCCGCGGGCTAGGGTTTCCACTCCACCCGTTCGTCCGCGGGCTGATGTACTATTACGGGATAGATTTCCATGATCTGTCCCCAAATTCCTTCCTCAACATCTTGGCGTTTATCATCGTGTGTGAGGCCTTCCTCCGCATCCATCCCCACTTCGGGTTGTGGCTCAAAGTCTTCAACGTGAAGCCGAAGGTGGTGTATGGTAAGCACGCGGAGTGCGGAGGGGCCATGGTGAGCAAGCTATCCAACGTCTCCTGGCCCGAAGGAACCTTTATAGAGACGGTAAAGGAATGGAAAAAGCAGTGGTTCTACATCACAGAACCTCGCGACACCACCTGGGCGCAGCTGCCAAATTCCGCTCTGGTGCTCCCACGTGGCTCACCTCCTGGGTCGAGAAGAGTCCGGACTGGTGTTCACCCGACGAGCTGATAGCGCTGCAGACGCATGTTCAAAGCATGGTGACCAGTGACGTTAAGCTCGTCGACGTCATCCAGGTGATGCTGGTCCGCCGGATTCTTCCGTGCCAGTGCCGAAGCCGCCCTTTATGGGAGTTCAATTCGAAGAAGCACCAGACCCTGAGAAGGCTCTTCGACACTTCTCATGAAGGGGCTTGGAAGTTGCTCTTTAAGGGCAACGAGAAGCCACCGGCCACGGACTCAGACCATGGTCACAATTGTAAATGCCCCACCAACAAGGTATGTTTCTTTTGACGTATTCCCAACTTGAATGTTTCGAGGATGATGTATGAGATTTAGCATTGCTTCTTCAGGATTGGGTGGAGAAGGCGCAACGGATCCAGGGTCCGGCGCCGCTGCCCGAGGAACCGGTCATCCCGCGCCTAGCGAGGATGCTGGTGCCTGCGCCATATATGGCGCCGGAGAAGAAGGCCAAGAAGAAGGCCAATGGGGCCAAGAGTGGCCCCTGTCGCAAGGGCGCTTCGGACGCTACGTCCAAAGACGACGAGGCCCATTCCTCCATCCTCGAGGACAATGACGAGGAAGAGGAGGAGGAGGAGGAAAACAACCCTCCTCCCGAAGAGAAGAAGAAGGAGAGGGTGGCCCTAGCACATCCGGAGGCGAAAGCGCCCAAAAAGGGGAAGGGCGCTCCAGCGGTCAACACCGCGTGGGACGTTGAGAGTAGTCCGAAACGCCGCCCCCGCACTAGGCCTCAGGCCGCATCGTAAGCGACATGGCTCATTTACGTGCATATCCATCCCTTTCTTTTTATTATGCGGACATGGTTAATCCATACTTTTGCAGTCCGGCCCGTGACCTTATCCAGCGTTCCTCATCTGGAGGTTCGCTGGCTCCGTCGAAGATGGCGAGCATGTCACCACCGCCTGCTTGCTCCCCCGGGGCCAGTGACGACACCGACGTGTTATCCCGGAGGGCCGCTCCGGAGGGAGGAGCTCAGGACATTGTCCGGGGGGCGCCACAAGGCGGCACCTTCGCTGTCGGACATATGAGGGAGCAGATCCCCAAGGAGACCGGCGAAGAGGGCCGTATTGAGTTCGGCCCTCAGTCGGATACGATTCCGGAGATCCATATGGCTGCGGAATTAGGCGAGCACCCTCCTTCGAAGGAGGGGGTGTGCAAATTCCTCAGGTGGCCCTCGTCCACCCAGGGGCACCAGATGACCTGATGGAGGCGCTACAAGGCGCCTCCGTTGTGGACGAGCACAGTGTCCTTATGGGTGCGGTGATCAAGAAGGTTCAGTCCGCCAAGAGTAGACTAGACGAAGCCTGCAGCAATCTGTTGACATGTTTTGAGGTAAGTGACATAGAAAGAGGAAAACCCCATGTATTCAGTAGCCCCTGAGACACTTTCCAGAGTTTGGCAGGAAGAACCGGACAGAGGATCAACCTCTTATTGTAGGAGACTAACAGAATATGTATGAATAAGCATGCGTCGCTGTTGGCCGCGACATCGCATACTGCCGAGGTCTTCAAGCTGAAGCGGAAGCTGGAGCGGACCGAGAACGAGCTCGGTGAGATTAAAGTTCGACTCCAAGAGAAGCAATGTGAGGAACGCCTTGCTATATGTTCAGGAAAGGATAAGCGATGTGTATTGATAGCGGTATCGTTATATGTGCAGAAGCCGCGACTGAGGTCGAGGCCTTGAAGAAGGCCCTGGGCGAGGCCGAGGAGAAGGTTGTCTAGCAGCAGGCCAATTGTAAGAAGCTCAAGGCCCGAGTCAAAGAAGTCCAGCAGGAGCTCCAGGATGCGGTGAAAAAAAGCGAGACCTTGGAGCATGATGCGTCGGTTCAAGGGACCGAACTCGCCAAGACTCGTCAAAGCGCGGAGACTGCCCGGAATGAGGCCCAGGCCGCCCTCCAGGAGATCCAGGAGGCCAAGAAGATCACGACGGGTAAGGCATTTAAGATGCAAAGCAAGTATGCGGAGAAGTAGTACCTTTTACTAACTCGAGTTCGGAGTTCCCCAGGGGCCTTCGTGGATTTGCCACGCAGTGTATCTGATGCCACGGAGTTCTATCGAGCCGAAGGAGGGGGTTCCACAAAGAGACTATTCTGGTCGCAGTATGTGGCGCCGGAGCATCCCGTGTCCTTCACCGATCAGCTGAAACAGCTGGTGGAGCTGCATAGGGTGGCCGAACTAGCCATTAAGGATTTGATAATCCGGCTATGGCCAGCCGAAGCTATGTCCAGCAGCTACTTCGGACTCATGAGGCGGGTGGTGAACGCCTGTCCTCGACTGGATGTCGTGAAGCGCTCGACCTGTATTGAAGGTGTGCGCATGGCCTTCGCCCATTGCAAGATGTGGTGGGCGAAGATGGACGCCGTTGAGGTGACCAGGGGGCCACCGGAGGGTAAGGAGCACCGTACACCAGAACGGTATTTTGCGGATGTCCTGGAGGGGCGGCAGCACAATGTTCATAGGACATTGTGTTTGAATGAATGTATTCATGTCACTACAAAAAAAAGACACATCTGTGACATTTTGGGCCGAACAAATTTTTTTTCTGTCATACATATGACACTTCTATGACGATAATTGTGACAGAACCCGGTATCATCATAGATGTGGTGGGCTCCTACTTCTATGGCAAAAAATCATGACATTCTTTGGGCCGTCCATGACGGAAAAAACCGTGGTA
>NC_041390.1:489748180-489758721 GCF_002162155.2 Triticum dicoccoides | reverse complement strand
CGTGGTGTTGCCTCTGGATGAACAGGACCCCGATCGATCGAGCCGGTTGGGGATGGATGAACAGGACCCCGTGGAGGGCTGGATGAACAGGACCACCCCATGGAGGGTAGGATGAACAGTAGACGGTGGAGGGCAGGATGAACAGTAGCCCGTGGAGGGGTGGTTGAACAGGAGCCCGTGGAGAGGGCTTGTTGAATAGTAGCCAGTGGAGTAGCGCGCGATGGAGGATGGATGAACAGGAGCCCGTGGATGAGCAGTCGCAGGTGGAGGCTGGAGGAGGTCGACGGTGGATGAAAAGTAGCTCGTGGAGGCTGGAGGGGGTCGATAGTGGAGATGAACAGTATCCCGTGGAGTCCCGTTTTGCGGTACGCCACACCCCTCCCGATGAACAGGACCCCCGTTTCGACTGTAGCGCTCCAACACAAGTCCGTTTCGTCCGTCTTGGGGTACGCCACACCCCTCCCGATCAACAGGACCCCCGTTTCGACCGTAGGAGGTCCGTTTCGTCCGTTTTGTGGTACGCCAGACCCCTCCCGATGAACAGGATCCTTTTCGAACATGGCCAGTCGAACACAAGGCCGTTTCCTCCATTCTGCGATACGCCAGGCCTCGTTTCCATCGCCTGTTGCCCTCCCGATGAACACGACGCATTCCGTTGCCTCCCCATGAACACGAGCATTCCGCTGCCTCCCCATGAACACGACGACAACGCTGTTTCTCCGTTCTGACCCAGCCATGTACACGAGCCCTGGCCGTACGTATGCGCGAGTAGGCGTCGAGACCCCGCCCATATGTACACATACGTGGCCGTATTTTCTTTCTTGCACCCTGGCCGCTATACGTGCGTGTACATGCTACGTGCGCACCTCTACTATGACACGTGCACGCCTCTACATCGACCAGTATGTACGTACACGTTCGCGACCAGAATGACAATGCTACATACGCTTGGACCAGGTGGGTCCCGATTGTCAGGCACTTCCTTGCCAGCGAAGATGTAGCTGGTGGGTCCCAGTAGTCAGGGGGGCGAAATACATTGGCCCGTCCGGTGGGTCCTCGCTGTCAGGTGGAGGAATAATTATTTTGCACGTAATAAGGAGGCACTTCCTTACTGCGGCCATGGACCCAGCTGTTAGCCTCTCCACGTACATTCCACGTCTGATGGAAGCCGTTCTTGACCACGTTGACCATGCCGCGCCGAGAGCACCAGGGCGGTGGACGAAGGCGAGGCCTAGGAAGGGGACGACGCGGAGCCGGGGAAGACGCGGCAGTGGATGCCCACGCGTAGAGGAGTACGAGGGCACTGGTTCGCTGCGGTGTGAGGCTGCCGTCGCCGCAGAGTAACAGGGGGTGTGGGTGAGTAGAGGGATGGCCTGGCCAGCGGTGGGAGTAGTAGGGTGCGGTGAGGCCTCCGCCGCATCGCAGCCGGCCACGGTAGGCAGGAGCACGAGGCACGACCGACGCTGGTTTGGGCGGCTGGAGCAAGAAGACCAGAGGTTGAAGAAGCACTACGGCCGTTGGATGGACATCGTACGGTCACTTGAGCTAGAATCGTGCATATTGACTAAGTTGACAAAGCCCTCCGTCCCCATCAACTTAGTAGGCCCACAAGTCAGCCTGCCACTATACTGGGTCCCAGCTAACAGAGGGAGTATTCATTTTTTTTGTGCGTAATAAGGAGGCACTTCCTTGCGTGCGAAGATATAGCTGGTGGGTCCGAGCTGTCAGCGGCGGTAACGTTTTTTTCGCGAAATACAGAGGCCCTTTCGATGGTCCCTGATGTCAGGTGGAGGAATCATTATTTTGCGCGCAATAAGGAGGCATTTCCTTGAGTGCGGCTGTGGACCTAGCTGTTCGCCTCTCCACGTACAGTCCACTTTAGATGCATGTCAGTCGTTGACCACGTTGACCAGGCCGCGCCAAGAGCACCAGGGCGGTGGACGACGGCGAGGCCTAGGAACGGAACGACACGGAGGCAGGGAAGACTTGACAGTTGTTTCCCAAGTGGAGGGGAGTATGACTGTACGAGGGTTTACTGGTTCGTCTGCCGTCGCCGGAGAATAACAGCAGGTGTGGGTGAGTAGAGGGATGGCTAGGCCAGCGATGGGAGTACGGTGGGGCGGTGAGGCCTGCGTGGCAGCACAGCCAGCCGCGGGGAGGAGGGAGCAGGCAGTCCCGCTGGCGCTTGTTTGAGCGGCTAGAGCAGGAAGAGCAAAGATTGAAGAAGCACGACGGCCATTGGATGGACATCCAACAGTCACTGCTTGTGGGTCAACCTTTTTTTAGGAAAGCCTCAAATCTGTGGAAAACAGCATACAACCCATCTACCATTATTTCTAATAATTTTCAGCCCATTTGCTAATTCTTAAGGTTTTTTGGAGCCCATATTCTTTTTGTTAGCATTACAGCCCAAATTGTGGCCACGGTTAAAAAATTATACGAAATTTTGCATATTTCGGTGCGGTCCGAACTGTTTTTAATCCCGAAATTTCGACTCACATTCAAACTGATTTTAAAAATAAATGTATATCAATATAAAATCCAACAAATTCTCCACGCATAAAAATTAATGTAATTTAAAATCTTGAAATGAAAAAAAAGATATTTGAAACTAATTGCCGGTTTGATGTGTTTTAAAAATGTACAGCCCATTTCTCATTACTAATGGGCCATTTTCTCGGCTAGCCGAATGAAAGCTCTCCTCGTCTTGAAAGATTTGCAGCCCAACAAGCCTGACAAAGCGACTTACTTGGCAAATCACAAAAAAACTGGGCTGTGGACGTGGACCCAGCTGTCAGCCTCTCCATGTACAGTACTCATCCGATGGAAGTCGTTCCTTGACCACGTTGACCACGCCGCGCGGAGAGCACCATGGCGGTGGACGACGGTGAGGCCTAGGAAGGGGACGACGCGGAGCCGGGGAAGATGCGGCAGTGGAAGCCCGCGCGGAGAGGAGTACGAGGGTTCACTGGTTCGGCTGAGGTGTGAGGCTGCCGTCGCCGCAGGGCCTGGCCAGGGGTGGGAATAGTAGGGGCGGTGAGGCCTCCGCGGCAGCACAGCCGGCCACGGGAGGCAGGAGCATGCGGCACGACCGGCGCTGCTTTGGGCGGCTGGAGCAAGAAGACCAGAGGTTGAAGAAGCACTACGGCCATTGGATGGACATCGTACGGTCACTGGAGCTAGAATCGTTCATATTGACTAAGTTGACAAAGCCCTCCGTCCTCGTCAACTTTTTTGGCCCACAAGTCATCCTCCCACTATGGTGGGTCCCAGCTAGCAGGGGGGTATTCATTTTTTTGTGCGTAATAAGGAGGAACTTCCTTGCGTGCGAAGATATAGCTGGTGGGTCCGACATGTCAGCGGGGGAACATTTTTTTCGCGAAATATAGAGGCCCTTCCGGTGGGTCCCAACTTTCAGGTGGAGGAATCATTATTTTGCGCGTATAGTCCACGACCGATGGATGTCGTTCGTTGACCAAGTTGACCAGGCCGCACCGAGAGCACCATGGAAGTGGACGACAGTGAGGCCTAGGAAGGGAACGAGATGGAGCTGGGGAAGACTCTGCAATGGTTGCCCACGCGGTGGGGAGTACGAGGGTTTACTGGTCCGGCTGCCGTCGCTGGAAAATAACAGGAGGTGTGGGTGAGTAGAGGAATGGCCTGGCCAGCAATGAAGTAGGGTGGGCGGTGCGGCCTGTGCAGCAGCACAGCCGGCCATGGGAGGCGGGAGCAGGCAGTCCCACCAGAGCTGGTTTGGGCGGCTGGAGCAAGAAGATCACATATTGAAGAAGCAGCACAGCCGTTGGATTAACATCCAACGGTCGCTGCTGCTAGAATCGTTTGTGGACTAAGTTGACAAAGGCAAAGTACACGTCAACCTAGTAGACCCACAAGTCAACCTCCAAATCTATCCCAAACAGCATACAGCCCGAAATTTCTAGCCAGATTCAAATTAATTTTAAATCCAAATATACCTTAATTTAAATTCAATGAAATTTTACCCGCACAAAAACAATGAAATTTGAAATATCAAAATCCGAAAGAAAACAGTATTTTGGAACTAATTGTCTGTTTGCTGTATTTTTTCATTTTACAGCCCATTTATTATTACTTATAGCCCATTTCTTATTACTTATAGCCCATTTTCTGGGCAAAATGCATCCCTCCTCGTCTTGAAAGATTTCTGGCCCAGCAGGGCGTAGAAAAGCAAGTAGGCCTACGTTGGTTATTCCGCAAAAAACAAAATAGCTGGCTAGCAATTTTAAGAAAGGAAAAAACAAAATGGGCTGGCCATGTGCTAAACATATGAAATAACAGCCTGGGCTAGATGGGCCACGGGTCCCGCGCAACCAGTTGATACCCTTCTCCGTCCTGAAAAAACAAAATTACTGCGCGCGCTGCTGGGTCCCTACTGTCATCCTCACCATGTACAGTCATCTCCTTATTCCTCTCGGTTGTTGACCATGTTGACAACACTGGAGGGCGGCGCCGCAGCGAGCGAACCAAGGCAGAGGACGATGGTGAGGCCTCGGACGGTAACGAACAGGAGCCGGGGCAGATCACAGCCAGCCATGGGAGGCGGGAGCAGGCGGTCCCACCGGCGCTGGTTTGGCTTTGGTGTCTCGAGGAAGAATAGACTGAAGAAACGCGACAGACGTTGAATGTCAATCCAACGGTCAAGGTTGGCACAATTGTTTTGTTGACTAAGCGGACACCAAGTAGCATACTTTTATATATATAGGAAGAAAATTGCGAGGAAAATGCGTTCGTCTGTCGTGCTCCTCACAGGGAACGTTCGCCACATAAGTGACTAGCACCCTTGGTTTTCAACCGAGAGGTCTTGGGTTCGAGTCCCAGAAACTCTCAGTTTTGTTCTCCTTCCTTCCTCGCAAAAAAAGGGAAAGAAAAATCAAAGACTTGGGAAGGCGTACATAACAAGCTAGTGTACCAGTAATGAGACGTTGCGGAGTTTTAGAAAAAAGAAAGACGTGCTCATGTAGCTGGTTTGAATCCAAACCTAGACTATGACTATATATGGTGCTATGCTACTCTGCAAGTAATGAAACTGACATATCCAACATTTGCTTCTCCTCTTCTCTACTTACTCTGCCTAGCCTCAGAAGTTTTGGCCGCAGCAACCATGTCCGCTGGCTGCTCGTCCACCTCCTCTTCAGCAGGCAACAACCAGATATGCGCCAAGTCACAACCCGTACCATCGCCTGTGGGTCTCATCACACCCTCGCCGGCATGCGCACTGCAGCCGATTGCTCATCGCAACCCGCTGACGTTGGTGTGGTGCCACAGCTGCAAATCACGCAGAGTCATCCGTCACATCTCAACCACAATCCCCAACCCTGGCCGAGTCTTCTACAAATGCCCGAATCATGGGGTAATAATATGTTTAAGTGTTGTTCTGCTGCTTTCAGTTGCTGATTTTTTTAATAGTTTGGTTGATGATCTACCAATTTGATTCGTGTAGAAAAGGGAAGATTCATGTGATTTGTATTTCTGGGAAGTTGCTGATGTGGGGGAATGCAACTACGCTGATTATTTGGTTAGCCGAGGAATCCCAATACCAGCAGGTTGGGGTATTGGACAAGTAACTGAAGGAACGATAGAAGAGGAAGATGCAGAGCAGAAGCTCAAAGATGTAGTTCCTCTGATCATGGCCAAGCAATAGCTGCTGAACGGCCTTGACAGCAATGAGGAGATGAAAGAGCTTGTGAAGATAATGGGCAAAATCGATGTTCTCTGTAGGATGATTGTCTCTTTATTTGGAGTGTATGTAGCACTCGTGATGTATTCAGTGGCTACGACATGAGCACTTTACTGAAACTAGTAATGAATGAAACCTGTGTAGCAGGCTGGGCGTAGTGTTGTGAACATCTAATGATTTCTATTAACGGAAATCAGGGGGTATCCCCTTTTGCTCATATAAATAAATAAATAGCAGAGGCCCTGTCGGGTCAACTTTGTTATCATTCGAAGACGTCGAGCAAATTACAGTCCAACAACAAACTATGTCAAAAAATTCAAGTTTCACAGCCAAATATGAGTACAACTAAACAACAATGCCATCATGTTTTAGTTGTCATACAATCACCAAACACAAATCAGCATACATAACAAGTGATGTTCTCACAACAAAATACTAAACAACATGTTCATCAGGTTTCAGTTGTCATAGCAAACACAATTTCACATAGTAGATAAAAAACGTCTTCTGATAGGCAAATACGACAAAAGAAATGTAATCATCATCCGCAGCAGCAGCGTCAACATTTTCGCCATCTGTATCAGTCTGAATCGTAATTCGCCATAGTGTCATCTTCTTCTTCGTCCTCAACGTCCTCGAATGTTGGCTTCTTCTTGATCAACTCTTGTATGTCCACAGCATGACAGGCAATCTTTTCGCCGGGATCATTGACGTGATGGTTCTCAAAGATATTAGGAACGTCTGTGTTATCTTGTACACCAGGAGCAGTGTAAGCATCATCTTGTTGTGCAACTTCATTAAACGAATTCCTCTGCTCAAACCTTTGCAATACTCTCCAGTCATCGCTACATGCAAATGTGTCTTCCAAGAAAAATATCTGTGTTGCTTGATTTTCCAAAATAAAAGGCTCGTTGGTATGGTACACCGCCTTGACATTCATGGATTTGAAATAATCATCAGCTCTGGGTTTTGTGATCCTGGAAAACAGGTTATACCAACGACAACACAACAGAACCACACACCGATGATCCTCAAAACCGGAGATATACTGCAACTGAATAATGTCTGTTATGTTAGCATACATTTCAATTGTCTCTTTGTCATACGTATCCGTGCTCATGATGGCACTGTTTTGTGTCTTCCTGCCTTCATCTCGTGCAAGGGTGTTGTAGCGCACATCTCCAACAACGCAAGATTCATAATGTCTTACCCGAGTATCAGGACCCATTGCTAGTGAGTAAAGGGCATCATCAACTGCCTGCCCATCCTCCTGCATCTTCTTAACCTATGGTTAGAAAATAGACAAGCTGATTATCTTATGTACTCAATATATTAAAAAAACTAGCAGTGCACTTCAAAAGCTTACATGGTTCTTGAACCATTTCGCAAATCTTGCCATAACCAGTTTGTCAATGTTTCTTGGATTTTGCGGCAGTAACTCATCTTTGTAGATGCTGCACAACATAGTGATCGCATCAAACATCTAAATATATTAGAATGTGCTGCAAGTTTAGTAGATTACGATGTATAAGCTGCAGTACTGCACTTACTTGATATAAGGTAGTATCTCAGGACAGTTATTCAACACATACCAAAACATTTTGTCCAAATCTTTAGGTTTGTCCTCTTGTCGACTCTTCCCTATAACTCGAACAGAATAATCGAAAACATTGAGCCCGGGATTGTCTTCACCCACCTCTTTGCTAAGCTGATCAGCTGTTTCAATGTATTTTGAGCAGAATGTCAACGCTTATGTAGCAATGTAGGCCTCTGCAATGGAACCCTCGGGTCTAACTCTGTTCCTAACATAGCCCTTGAAAGTGCCTAGCCGCCTTTCAATAGGGTACATCCAGCCATACTGTACTGGACCTCTAAGTAGTGCCTCATCAGGTAGATGAACAGCCAAATGCACCATCATATCAAAGAAGGCTGGAGGATATATCTTCTCAAGGTCGCGTAGGATAGTTGGTATCTTGTCTCTAAGATGCTCCAAAGCATCTATCCTGATATTCCTACTGCAGAGTTCCCTGAAGAATTGTCCCAACTCTGCAACTGCTCTGTATAAGTCAGGGTGGCCCAATCCTCTAAGTATAACAGGTAAAACCCTTTGAAATAGGACGTGGCAGTCATGAGTTTTCAACCCTTGTACCTTGTTTCCATCTGCACTGACTCTCCTTTCAAGGTTGGAAGCAAATCCATGTGGGAATCTCACACGTGACAGGACCTCGCAGAATTCTTTTCTTTTTACCTTGTCCAAAACGTACACAACTGGTGCCATGTCCTGTGGTTTACCTTCATCTTGCACCTGCAAATCCTTTCTGATACCCAGGTGTGTCAAATCAATCCTAGATTTTAAGGTATCTTTCGTCTTGCCTTCAATATTAAGAAGTGTGCCGATAATGTTGTCACATATTTTTCTAGATGTGCATCACATCAAGATTATGCCTTAGATCCAAATCTTTCCAATACTCCATGTCCCATAAAGTGGACCTGCGGGTAAACAATAATCTCTCTTCTACCCTGCCACGCTTCCTTTTCCCGCTACCATTACCAGGATGGTTTCCTGGTGTAATATGCCCGACCTTCCCTAATTCCACTTGCAACTCATCGGCGGTGAGCCTCTTTGGCGCATCACGGTTTTCATGCTTTGCATTGAACACATGTCTTCGGTATTTTCTAGGATGCGGCTTGTCCTTGGCAAGGAAACAGCGGTGTCCAATGTAACAGATCTTGCTAAGTATTGCGTATGACAGCGGATTCCTGTCACAGCGAACACTTGCATTGTAACCATGTGTCGTTCGCCCTGACATAGTTCCCAAAGCCGGATAATCATGGATGCACCAAATTATAACAGCACACGAAAAGAAATCAGTTGGTGGGCTGCTATATAGGTCTCGAGTGAGAACACCCTTCCATAGCTGTTGAAGTTCCTCCACAAGAGGCTCCATGAACAAATCAAAATCCTTTCCAGGACTTTTTGGATCTGGGATGAGCAAGGCCATCATGTAGTTTGATTCTTCGGTGCAGACATTTGGAGGCATGTTGTAAGGGATAACAAGCACTGGCCACATGCTATATGTGGCGCTCTGGTGGCCAAATGGGTTAAATCCATCTGAAGCTAAGCCAAGTCTAATGTTTCTCGGGTTAGCAACAAACTCTTTGTGTTTATCGTTGAAGCTTTTCCACTCACTACCATGAGATGGATGGCTCATTACATTCTGATCTCTGTACTCCTGGTTCCTAGAATGCCATAGTACATCCTCTCTTGTTTCAACATCATGAAACAACCTCTGCAATCTTGGTGTAATTGGAAAATGTCTCAGATCATTATGAGGAATCCTCTTCACAGCATCGCCATCTTTCCATCTTGATGATTTGCATTTTGGGCATTCACTTAAGTTGGCATAATCCTTCTGGAACATAACACAATTATTCTTAAAACATGGATCATATCATATCCAATTCCAACTGCATGAAGGAAATTCTTCATTTTACTGTAGGTGTGTGGCAGCTCAGACGCATCTGGGAAAGATTCGCAGAAAGCAGCCAACATCGCATCGAATGATTTGTTGGTCATCCGCTCAGATGTATTCACCTGAAGAAAGGTGACCATAGTTGAGAATACTGACAGCTTATTTCCTGGGGTGATAGCAACGTTGCATTGTTCGAACATGAGGGCCCACCGTTTTTCTTCTGCAGGTGGAAGTTCACGGAATGCACGAGCATTGCGTAGCATTGTTTCAATGTTGGTCAAACTCACTGGCTCTGCCACCACCACCTCGTCCTCCTCTTCCACCTGAGCATCAGGCAGATCAAGATGGTGATCTGCTGCTTCCACGTAGTCAATAACATTGACGTTCACAGCTTCACCATGATGAACCCACCTAGTATATGTGACCGACATCCCATACAAGTGTAGATGATTTTGCATAGTTGACTGGGGTTTTGTAACTGAATTCATACAACCGCTACACGGGCAGAGCACATCTGATTTCGGACCACCGTACTCAGCTTTGATAAAGTTCATGAAGTTTTCAACCCCCTCGACATATGCAGCGGAGAATCTTCAAGCAGAAGTTCTCCAAGTCCTATCCATCTGTTAGACATACAAATTAGTTCTTCTACTAGATATTATAGGAAAAAAATATATGCTTTTTATGAAGTCCAGAAAAAAAATACCTAGGTCGATGTCTAAAGCTATGGCAAGATATTTGGACGAGCAGATCTAAGTAATGAAATATATGTAAAGCTAATTCAGCAAACAGATTTGAGTGCCAAATTATGGCAGGCTGTTTCAGCAGTCAATGAGGCCGAGCACACAGCCATCAAACTATCGAAGGCCATCGGAGCAACAAAGATCGAGTATAAAACAATGTAGAGCTATTTCAGCTAACAGATTGGCTACTAGACCATGGCAATCTACGTCACAATAAATATATGGCTGGATATTTTAGCAACTAATCGGCCTTGACATGCCATCTCAGCTAAGAAGATTGAGTGCAGAACAGGGCAAGGAAGCTTCTTAAGCAGAGCATATTGACAGTAAACTACTTTGGCAAACAGTGAGATTAACAACGTCTATCAGCTAACATTCAGCACTACACCGACATGAACGGGGCCTCCGTCTAGAATGCGCGTACCGTGGGAGAAGCTAACCGCCGTGCGTCTCCACACGAATGTCGCCAGCGGTGGCGGCACTGACCGCCATGCGCCTCCACAAGAACGTAGCCAGAGGTGGCGGCGCGGCTAGAGGACGACAGTCTACGAGAGTGTACTGTGGGAGCGAGAGGATCGGCGAACCGCGGCGCCGACGTATCAGCGCGGC
>NC_041390.1:489727882-489747628 GCF_002162155.2 Triticum dicoccoides | reverse complement strand
CAGGGGGGAGGGGGTTTGGGGAATATTATTGGCTAGTTGGCTGAAGGGCGGTTGAATCGGATTTGGGGGGAATTTTTGGGTGTGGGGGGGGAGGATTTTCGCGCGGTGGGCGGGGGGAGTTTGGCGCATGGTCGGTTTCTCCAAGTGCAGTCCCACGTGTCAGTGAAGAGGCAAGCCGAAGCGCGTTCCGTTTGCATGAGCCGTGTGCAGGACCGAACGTGTGTGTGTTGCAATGCGACCGCGACAGGAGTGTTGTGAGTGTACCACATTTCTTCCTTTTAAACTAGGTGCTTCGCCCCCTCAAAAAAAATTTGTTGCTTCGCGCGATCCATCGATACTACTACTAGTAATCCGGTAATCCCGACTAAAACGGCGCGGCTGGGTCTTTTCCCGCGCGATATGCTGGGAGGTTGGCTTAGTTGGGTTTTTTAGGACGAGTAATGCTACACCTACGTAATCCCAGTTACATAATTAACGCAATGTGAAACGTGTGAGCTGTTGATTGTAGATTGGGTGAAGGGAGGGGCCCACCACCATAAAAATCAGGGGAGGAGAGAGAGAGGCAATTTACGTTAACCCTTTCGTAGGTTCCCGTAGATGTACAAATATGTGTCCGATCCTGCAATATAGGCCGTCCGATCTATATCTAACGGATAGGAAGGAAACTATGACAATTTACCCGCACTCCTCTCCACATTTGCAGATAAGGCTTTCCCTCGTTCATCCTTTTCTCCCACAAGATCTTGATCTTCCGTGCAACATACGGGCATCTTGCTAGTACTCCTACAATATGTATATTATTGTGAAAGTTCATATACACCGGCCGAGATTAATGCAAACACGGCAAATTTTCATTACATTTCGAACTTTTATAGGACAAAAAAATAAAAGAAACCCGACCCTAAACCTATTTTACGGCGGCGACCGACGTCCTCCATCTATGATCTCCATGTACGTGGGCGGGGTTCAAGACCCGTGGAGTGAAGGTGCGGTCTCTGGCAAGGAAAAGTAGAACACGGGAGACGGACCGGCCAGTTGGCACACCATGCCCTGCCGCCTCCCATGCCCTACTCATCCTCGGAGGAGTCCCCGACCTCGGCGGTGCCGGATGTTGGACGGCGGCAAGTAGGACGCGTGGCTGACGGTGCTCCCGTCATCGGCCCCCAGCGTGGCCACCGCTTGTGTGGCGACTTGAGCGAGGGCGGCGACCTCGAGCTCCATCCCCGAAGACAAGATCTCCCACAGAGCGTTCGCGCTTGCGGTCATGGCGGATGTGGTTCCAGGTAGGAGGACGATGCGCTATGGTGTGGAGGTTAGCTGGGCGTTGCCGCTTTAAGTAGCGCATTCCGGTGAGGCCAAGCGTCCGGGTGCGTCATTAAGTCGCCGGAGTTGGTTTCGCGGGCACCGAGCCTCTTAATGACGACATACGAATAGACGACATGAATGCGGGCAGCTGACGCCGGCTGGGAACACACCACACGACGGCGCGAGGGACGAGGGTTTGGTGTGCCAGGGTAGTCAGCTGCGGTCATGGCAACGTTGGATATGCCCTTTGCTCACATGCGATCCCCGCATGTCATTGGAAAAGCAAGACGACCCGGCATGGTCTCAGGTCCAGAGGATGCAGTTGGCCGCGCTACACCACTCCGCCGACGCATCGCGGCGCCCCGTGCATCCTCGACGAGCCGGGTGTTGGGGTGTGTTTGGATTGTGGCCAAAGTGCACCTTGCCAAAATTTTGGTCATGACCAAAAGATTGGTCTTTGTTTGGATGGTTGCCATTTTTTTGGCATGCCAATGAAATCTAGCCAACTCTAGTTCATTTTTCTTGCCAATGTCGACCAAATCATGGGCAACCAATACCTCAACCAAAATTTTGGTCATGACTCAAAGATTGGTCTTTCTTTGGATGGTTGCCATTTCTTTGGCATGCCAATGAACTCTAGCCAACTCAAGTTCATTTTTCTTGCCAATGTTGGCCAAATCATGGGCAACCAATACCTCAACCAAAATTTTGGCTACCCAATGCTTTGATGGGGCAACCTTGGGCACAAACCAAACATACCCTTGGTCGTGCCACAGCACTAACGCCACCCTCGGCAAACTGAAACCGACCGTGTATAGCGACGATATGAGCGTGTTGCTCACCGCGGTCGCCGTGTCCAGAGGCGGTGTTGGAGCTGCGCCTCATTGTTGGCCCCAACGACCCACATGAACGGTTGTCGGTGGCGAGGAGGTCGTGGGCCAACTCCTCCATTGGACTAGTCTGTGCTACGTCGTCCCGATGGGTGTGCCCCACATGTCTGTTTCCCTATTTTCCCGGCCATATTCGAGCGTCAGTGCTCTGCGTTCCGCATTAGGCCTTTCACTATGTAGGCCAAGCGAGACAACTTATTGTTTATTTGAGCCGTTCAAGTATAATCATGTGGCGTTTGCTTACTTCTCATTCCTCTCCAACCCTCTTCTCCATCGATCATGTCGCCCTCCAGTCGAGTCCATCCTCCCGCATGCATCATTTGAACATTCCGCCGAGTATCATTCGCATGTACCCACCCTAATCCTCTTTCAATAGATCTCCGGACACCAAGATGAAATCGAGAGGGAACGAGTGGGGGCACGTGATACCTAAGGCGGATTCAAAATTTTGAACCGGTGATCATAGCATCCGCAAATCATATATAAAGGGTATTCAAGGTTCATTTTGTTTTTGAACGTACAATATACTCCCTCCTATCCTTTCTAGTTTACATATAAGTTTTATGTGTAGTCAAAGTATATCTACTTTGATCAAAAAGGTATCAACATTCAACTAAGCCAATCAATATTGTTAGATTCGTACGTACTCCTAGATTTGTACTCGAGATGGTTTCCAATTTGACTATTGACAAGATTAATAGTACATGAGATGTATAATGTGAAAATTATATCATTGGAAACTCCTTTCACATATGAATTTGACCGTATGCTTTGTGTAAGTTGCATGTCATATATTATTACTCTAACATTTGGTCAAAGTTAGCCTCGAAAAATGCATTAGACCCTGTATGCTTTGTGTAAGTTGCATGTCATATATTATTACTCTAACATTTGTGTAAGTTGCATGTCATATATTATTACTCTAACATTTGGTCAAAGTAGTATAGTGGAAGTGGATCCTCTGACGTAGGTATCCCTACCTTACCCTCCCTTTCGGTCACTTACTGGCGGACCCCATGCTTGCTAGGCCCCGCATGTCAGTTACTCAATGGGTTCGGCCACGTCAGGGGATCCTCATCCGTAGTATACTCCCTCTATTTTTATTTACTCCGCATAAAACGGAGGGAGTGGTGGTACAATAAATGACGCGGGTGGGGGAGGGGGAGGGACGTCGGTTTGCTCTCAACTGCGGTCCCACAAGCGAGTGAAAATGCAAGACGAAGCACGTTCAATTCGGTGAGCGACGTGGAGGGTCCAGCGTGCCGGGCTGCAACGCGAACGCGACAAGAGCGATGTACAGTCAAAACCGATTGACCGGTCGTCACCGGAACCACTATTCACACCAGAACCTTCCCTGCTCGGCCTACGCCAGCCACTGCCCTAAAACCATACCAAATCTCCAGCCCATTCCCCCACCTTTCGATCCCCTAGCCCGCATCAAGCGTCCCCTAGTTCACCGGAAAGCCATGGTGCGCCGCAAGATCACTTACTACAAGATGCTGACGCTGGAGCGCCGCGCAGAAATCGCGGCGGCGGTCGGCGCCACAGACCTCCGTTCCCAAGCTTGCTTTGCGGTGGGCCAATCCCCGAGTTCTCTGGAGCCAAGCTACGAGGAGGAGGAAGCCGATCCAATGTTCATGGCGGAGGTCGCGGCGCAGAAGGCCCCCGATGGGTATGAGACGATGGACGTCGACTTCGTGCCGGCGTCCGAGTCTCCCATGGTGCAGGCGAACTAGCGGTTCAACATGGCGATACTAAAGGAGGACCGGAAGGCAGAGGCTCAACTCGACGCGGAGCGCGTGCATGTAGCTGCCATCGAGGCTCTCCTGCAGGCGGAACCGGATGTCGTGGATGTGAACCGGGCGGCGGAGGCTCAACTTGAGGTGGAGCGCCCAGATGCCGCTGCCATCGAGGCCCTCCTGCAGGCGGAACCGGACGTCCTGGACTTGAACCGAGCGGCAGAGGCTCGACTCGACGTAGAGCGCGCGGATGCCGCTCTCATCGATGCCCTCCTGCAGGCGGAACTGGACGTCCTGGACTTGAACCGGGCGGCGGAGGCTCGACTCAACGCGGAGCGCACGGATGCCGCTGCCATCGAGGCCCTCCTGTAGGCAGAACCGGACGTCCTCGACTTCAACCGGGTTGTGCTCTCGTCCGTGCAGAGCGCCCGCACGCTCCGCTTGAACGAGTAGCTGGAGGCCGAGGACAACCACGGTGCGGAGACACACGTCGGCAGCAACGGCTGGTTCGCGCCGGCAGCCAAAGACGACGAGGTCATCTCTTTCCACGAGCAGTGATAGTTTTTCTTTATGTTGTTGTTTTTAGATCTTTTGCTGTGTGAAAACATATATTTGTTATGCAAGTCGCCTGACTTGGGTCAGTCTACCATTTCAGGCGGTTGGATGAATATCCTACGTCTCCTAACCCTTCTTTCCTTCTTCCTCACCTCTTCTTCTTCCCCAACAGACCACCGCATGGGCCGTACGGATACTCCCCAACATGCGGTTGGATAAACATACTCTATGAACGAAAATTATGTGTCAGCGATAGGATGGATGAGTTTGGTGTGTTCCCATGCAACAACACATGTCAGTGACAGTGCGTTCCCTTGGTTGGGTTTGCGGCGTGCAGGAGCGACCGTGTGAGGGTGCGGTGAGACCGCGATAGCCATGCGCAAGTGTACCTCCTTCTCATTTTGAAAACTTTAGGCAAGCTTGGAAAAAATGTGTGGCAAAGTTTGTCAATGCAAGGCCTAGACCCAAACAGGATAAGTACGTAAGTACTAGGAGTACTAGTGTTAAAAAAGAAAGGTTGGGTTTTCCTTCACGGGATTTAATCGATACAAATCCTCATTTCACGTGTCAATTAATGCGTATTTTTTTCTCCAAAGACCAAAGAGCTAACCATCTCACTCCTCATCGCTTGATTAATGCAGCGCCATGCAAACCAACCTTCTCACTTCCGCATGCATGCAGGGGATATTAATGTCCTTGCTTGCTAACCCCATCAATTTTGCCTCGATTAGTGTTACTGGCCCTTTGCAAATTGTAATTTTGATATACTGGCCTTGTGTACAAAAAAATGGAGGTACTCCCTCCTTCCATCTATATAGGGCCTAATATGTTTTTTGAGACTAACTTTGACCAAGTTTTGGAGCAATAATATATGACATGCAAGTCACACAAAGCATACCATCAAATTCATACATGAAAGAAGCTTCCAATGATATAATTTTCACATTATATATCTCATGTATTATTAATCTTATCAATAGTCAAGGGCAGCCTTAAAAATGCATTAGGCCCTATATAGATGGAAGGAGGGAGTAGTAACTATATTTGACTTCCTTCCCCATTGCGGTGATGTCGACGATATTTTTTTTGGTGGTTTGGCGAAGTGCGTTCGACGGAGAACACCATTGAGGGAGACCATGGTAAGTCGTTCGCAAGTGCCGCCTGCAAGCCGAGATAACCGCCTTATTTGCATCCAGGAAGTCCTTTACTAGTACTACTATAACTAATGCGGTGAGATGGCTTCTCGAAGAAGACGATGGAGAAGCGGAGTCAGCGAAGAGTGAAATGATGGTTGCTTCGTCCGTGCTTTTGTGATTTGACGCCTCACTGCTTTGTGATTTGTGATAGAAGGGACAGGGGAGTAGACTCTGTGCTCTATACTGTACTACATGTGTCCAAGCATGGGAGAAAGAGGAGAGACATTGCATTTTTCTATTCCTTCACTCAATCAATCAGGGAGCTTCGGTTCCATCTTTTTGGCTTTGGCAACACCGTCCACAATGGTTCCCACGATGCCAAAAGTTATTTTCACATTTGGCTACACATTGTGGATGCCCTTAACCGTACCACTTGGTTTTGCTCATGTGTGCTATCTATACTACATGCTCCTATACAAATCTCAATTATATTGATCTAAAAAATTATAGAATCGAGATTAGTAAAAAGGAGGTGATTTTGCCGCGCGGATGGCGGGGGAGGTTTCTTATTTTCGGAGGATGTTGTCCTGGCGGTTAGCTAACATGCGGCCCCACGTGTCAGTACTTTACCAAGCCGATCCGCGTCCCACATGAGGCAGAACAACGACAGAAGCAACACGTGGTTAAGTTGAAGAAGATGAGGGAGAAGCGGATTCAGCAATGAGTGAAATGATGGTTGCTTCGTTCCTCCAACTTAACTGCGGGAAAGGTGCAACTTTTTGATTTGACGCCTCATTGCTCATTACTACGCCGACGCCATGACAGGGGTGCTTCACCCCGGCTGCTCTGCACTGTATTCCGGTATGGCACGTGGACCCGGTAGCTTGATGTCCCACATGTCGGCGAAAGGGACTAGAAGATTTATGAAAGCGAGCGCTCCACCTTACGACGGAGGAGTAGACGACACAACGGCCCAGTGAACTGTCACTTGTACTGTATAGTACTATAGTTTTGCTGTTTCGCACGATCCATCAATACAAACCCGATTAAACAGGAAAGGACGGGATTTTTCCCACGCGGTAGATGATACTGGCCATACATTTCAAAGGCAATTTTAATGTATGCAAACTGAATAATTATACGTAACAATATGATATCTAGTAAAACTAAAAACACATATGATTTATTGTGTTAGAGTGTAGTAGTAGTGTTGTATTGCATAGTTGTTAGATGTAACACGCGAGAACATGTAGGGATGTAGTTTTGGAGGGCCTACAAAGAGAAAAGCGTAATACGGTCACCGAACTTCAGAATAAGCTGATTACGGTCACTATATACGTTTTGCGGTGATTATATGGTCACTTGCTCATAGCCCAGCATCGGATTGCACTCTGTTGACCGGCCAAATAGGCTGCGTGGCGCCATGTTGACTAGTTAAATTGACCACGTTCATTGTGGGTCCCACCTTTCAGTTCGCATAGGCAAAAGGTCATGTGGTGTACTAGTGTGTGCATGCATGCGTGCGTGTGTGCGTGTGAGTGTTGCGTGCGTGCGTGGTTGCGTGTGTACGTGTGAGTGTTGCGTGCGTGGGTGGGTGCATGTGTTTGTGTGAGTGTTGCATGGATGCAGTTTGTGTGCATGCGTGCGTGTGTGTATAATCACCACACCAGCTCCTGTGTGTTAAAACAGACGGCTCAACATACCAATACAAGGCCACCTTGTCCCTGTGCCCGCGGTCATGACTTCGAACCACCGTCCAAATATTTTTTTGTCGTTTGTTTTCATTCTTACTAGCAAGATGCACGTGCGTTGCATGTAACATCAAGATGCATTTGTATGACTTGTTTATCTTGTCAGAGAAAAGGATGAACGAGGGAAGACCTTATTTGCAAATGTGGAGAGGTGTGTGGGTACCTTTTTGCAAAATTACCATAGTTTCTTTCCTATCTGTCATATATAAATCAGACGGCCTATATTGCAGGATGGCAGGCACACCATCATCACCAACTCTGTTTTTATAAGAGTGTATTTTATGTATTTTATAAGAGTGTAGATGTAGAGTAGATACAAGTCGACAGGTGGGCACGATGGTAGTGAGATAATGTGATGCAACACTAGAGGTGCCACGTGGAGCGTTTAACTGGTCAACTAGTCATGTCATGAGCAAATACAGAGTTGTACGGTGAGCCTGTGACTGCATAATAACCACTAAACATAAATGGTGACCATAATGAGTGGATTCTCAAGTCCAATGTACGTGTTGTGCTTTCGCTTCAAATACAATGATCGTCATTGCATATATCGCGAGAGAAAGATGAAACATGCGTGAATTTTCTGGGGGCTTACTTTTAGAGGACCTGGAGATAGTTTTGTGTGCATACGTGAAAGGGGCGTATAGGGGGGGTATGCGATGGAGAGAGAGATGCTCTTCGTTTCTCTTTATTATGACTAACTTTGTATATAGTATAAAAATATAATAAATATCATTGTGGGCACCATGCAATGAAAATTAGGGTTCATACTCCTCCATATAACTTTCTAATGTTGTATATATGTAGAAACTCTAAAATAATTTTTTGGCCACACTTTATTCAAAAGGAATGTTGTATGCGAAATAAACGTGAAGAGAGGGCTTTTTAGATCAATGGGGTACGTGATGTAACATGTGTGAATGTGTAGTTGATGCATTTGGCGGGGCCTAGAGAGGTATGTGTGTGTATTACGTATTCGAGAGAGGCATGGATAGAGGGGCCGACGCGGGGGGAGGGGGGCGTGGGAGAGATAGCATGAGAAATGAGAGTGGTCTAGAGAGAGAGACGAATATGACGTCATGACAAGACATTCCATTCCCTTGAGTGTGTATATGCAAGGGGGGAGGGAATAGAGGCACCAGGATAAATTTTCTGTGTGTGTGGTGTTTGTGTTGGTATGTGTGGGTGTGAGAAGATAATGAGACGTGGGGGCAGAGGGTGTGTCACCGTGTGAGGTCCGGTGGGTCGAGGTGAGGCCCTTTGTTCTGTTCCGTCCTACGCCACATTGGTCGGCCCGTGATGCATTTAGGAAGACCCATGGATGACTAGTCGTACAAGACAAAGATAGCAGAATTGTGAAGGACTCTGTGTCCACTGACAAAGCCGGCTAGGATTTGTAACCCTAGGTTCTCGGACTAAGGTAACCTCTTTATCTCTGATATTACCATTCATCCAACCTAACTTTAAGGGGCATCCTACAGAATGCTCTGCTAGAATCATACTCGTCGATTAGGAAGAGAGGTGTGAGACAATGCGTGAGAGATAGGCGTAAAGATAATGTGCGTACATGAGACACGCAAGCAGGTCCATGTATATAGAAAGGGTCGATGAGGATTGTGCGTGTGTATGTTTGCGAGAGGAAGAGTGCTTGTGATAAAGGTTAGTGAAAACAGTTGTAAATGGTTACGAGAGGGAGGGAGGGTTATATCTAGAGCATGTGTGCGAGAAAGACACCTCGGGAGAGAGTGTGTGAGCATGTGTGAGAGACCACCGATGGAGAGTGAAACTACACATAGAAGACTGCTCTACACATTGATTAAAGATATAAATTGTATCCAAATATTAGGATGGGATCATGATATTTGCAATTCGCGTAAGGAGCGGTCATTGATCCATCAGACATCTAGATTCTATCGAATTTGAGCATGTCTATGTTATTATTCGACACAATAGATCCACATAGTTAGTATTTTGAACTCCAGACAATGCATCGCTTTAGCGATCGAATATAAACGTGAGTATAGTTCATGTTGTGTGTGTAAAGCACATTATACATACGAAAGTTACACAATGGACATTATAAATAGCTACTTCCTATGAACTAGCATACATTTGAATTCAACTTAAGGTGGTTTAAAAAAACCGAATTCAACATGAAGTCCATTCAATTATTTGAATTTGATATCATGGCATTTGTAAACCATACCTAAATTATGGGGGCACCAATCTTTGCTCTGATTTTGTACATAATAGCATATGTAGTCGTGTACAAAATAGATTCAAATTTAGCTCCTCCATTCCAAAATAATCGTAGTTATAGGATTTTCAAGTGTCAAAATTTCAAAAAGAAGTGGATAATTTAATGAGGTTTTCAAACATACAAGGTCAAATATAACGTTGTATATTTAGGTCAGTCCTCATAGTTCAAGAGTACTCTAAACTTCGAACGAAGCGCCAAAAGAGCCAAAAGAGCCTCTACTCGCCCGAGACCGCATGAGACCAATGTTTGGTAGTACAAGGAAATTACTTTTCTAATAACTCCGACCCGTGAAACCTACCGGCCCGACGTCCAAAGTTCTATATCGGGGTAGGTTTGTAGCTTCATCTAGACGCCACGCAACCGCATCCGAAAAACATTCATACACAATGGCCGCCTAAGCACACATGCGCACGACCGAAATCGCTCCCGCCCACTACTTGGGACACCTGGGATTACCATCCTACCCCCGACCCACAGTAGGTCCGAAATTTAAGAGGGGGGCAAAGTTTGTACTTTCCCCAAATTTCAAACAAGCGCGTCCCATTTCTATTCAAAAAAGCAAAAAACAAGCGCGTCCCAGACCAAAACATGGTTCCCCCCACCCGGCTGATTCCCCATTCGTACTCCGTGGGCGCCAAAACTACCTCTCCACCAGCCGTGAAACTCTGGCGTCCTCCGTCTGCCATCCCATCCCACCCATCAACCGCCGCCCTCCTCCATCATGCCGAAGCTGATACCCCGACATCGTCATCCACCGCAACTTCAACCGCAACGCCCTCCACGGCTAGTAGTTGAAGTCGAGGTCGAGCCATCCGTACCCGAGCCAGTTCAACCACGCTGTCCTGCGCCTCACCGCTGCCGCTCCAACTTCACCACCCTCCACCGCACCGGAGTTGTTCCTGCTACGTCGTCCTTCGCCGCCTCGGATCTGCTTCCCCTTCGCCGATATACGGCCACGGCAACACAGTCAACAATTTGGCCATGGGTTTGTCCAAGCCTGCACCCTCCAGAACATCTTTTCCCCGGTAAAAAGAAGAAAATCGCCGCGACTTGTGGAGGTGACCACATCGGCAACCGAAAAAGGTACTCCTCTTCCCTTATTCGTGCAAATCTTACGTCTCTGCTTGCATGGTATTCATCCCACAGAAGACACTAGTTGACCACTTCTTCTTGATACTAGATGTTCCTAGTAACTCGCGATGCACAAGGTTTCTCCTCATATACTATTTCACCTTAGCTAGAGGTCCGTCGCCCCCCTAAATTTCAATTTCTGGCCACTTGATTCCCAATTAACGGAACATTCCCTGGCGTAAAAGGTGCTAGTACGCCTATTACACCGGGGAAGCAGCGCCTTGGTGTTTATCTTAGGAGCGTGTGCGGCCTAGAGCTACTGGCGCCCGATCTGGGTCGGCCGGGATTAAAGGGATGGCCTGGGGGCGCTGCCAAGCACGGTGGTGGTGTGAGGTCGATGGGAGGGCGGGGCGGCGGAGGCAGGGGTCTGGGCCGGTAGTCGCTGGCGGTTCGAGAAAGATCGTCAACAGTGACTGGCGGGAGGTAGACGAAGGCTATCTGCCCGTTCCTTATAGATCAAACGGTTCATTAAAAAAACCGACTGACCTATTTATTTTTGTCATATGTGGTTGCATGTTCCATATGGTGTCTAGCTTGTATTCGAAAGGCAGAAGTCGGTAAGATAAGGAAAGATATTTTTTTACATGAACCACCATCTCGTGAGCACCAGAAGACAAATAGCTAGTCAGGGCACTGGTCGAGCCAGTGACAAGCCCCGCAAAGATAGGCATCACTTGGAAGCCAACTAAAAAGCTGCAATGGTGGTGAAGCAGCCCGCCTCCCACCAGGCTCTCAGGTCCTAGATGATCATGCTCACCACTCCAGCCGGATGTCTAGCTTGTATTGCTTCCAATTTGGTTAAATTGCATCTGCTTAGCTTACACATTAAACCTTTGAATATGACATGCCTTTCTGTTTTTGGTACATACTAGTACATCTATGTATTAACCATGTTCTTACATCAAACTAATGTTCTTGTGTATCCCTCATCAATCACTTATGACGAGGCAGGCAGGCAAGGGGACTACTCCTCATTTAAAAAATGCTGCGTCAGCCTCCCGACATGATTCTCAAGAAACAGAAATGCTAGATGAAGATAGTGAACGTAGCTCTGTAGTTGATTACAGCATTTCCCCTACACTAGCATCGCAGGTGCTTGCTCTAACTTGGCAGCGTGATATGTGGTTGCATGTTGCATATGGTGTCTAGATTGTAATTCTTCCAATCTGGTTAAACTGCATGTGCTAGTCTGCTTAGCTTATATATTATACCTGTTAATGTGACATGCCTTCCTATATTTAGTACATAGTACATCTGTCTATTAAGCATGTCCTTACATAAAACTATTGTTTTTTTGTATCCCGCATCAATCAACATGACGAGACACCTTTAGTATATGCAGTGCAATATTAGTTGCATCTTTCATATGATTTATAGCATCCGCTGCTTCTAATTTGTTGAAATTCCATTTATGATGGGACGCTTTTAACTTGGCAGAGTCATATTGGTTGCATCTTTCATGTGGTGTCTAGCTTGCATTGCTTCTTATTTGCTAGAATGGTTTTTGCTTAGTTTACACAAACAGTTGTGAACATGCCATGCCATCCTGTTTTTCATACATATTCCATCCTAGTATCATGTGTTTTCCTTACATCAAAGTAGTGATTGTCAGTATCATGCATGAATGAGTTCTGAAGAGAGAATTTTATTGCTTTTTCTTGTTGGTTTTACTTGACGATTCAAAATCAATAAAGCGGAAGGAAGTTAGCAAGGCAGCGGATAAAGGTGCTCCTTCCGAATGGAGGGCCTCTATAGTTTCTACTCCTCCACACCCCCAAGATGATTTCCAAGACAACACATGCCTTGGAAAGCATCATCAGTGGTTGTGATGAGCACGTCTCCCCTAGTGCAGCATCATCAGTGCCCCCTCTAACTTTGCACTGTTATATGTGGTTGCATGTCATGTGTGATGTCTAGCTTGTATTGCTTCTAATTTGGTTGAATTCCATCTGCTTACATTACACATTATACTTGAATAAGACACGTGTTCCTGTTTCTAGAACATACAATATCTGTCTATCACACCATGTTCTTACATCAAATTACTACTGTTGTGTAACCTGCAACAATCACTTATCATAAGACACGTTTGACTTTGGAGTGTGATATAGGTTACATCTCACATTCTTTTCTAGCTTGTATTACTAATTTGTTGAAATGGCACTTATGATGAGACATTTTTAACTTGGTAGAGTGATATTCGTTGCATCTTTCATATGGTGTCTAGCTTTCATTGCTTCTAATTTGTTGAAATGCCTTCTACTTAGTTTACACATCACAAGTTGTGAATATGCAATGCTGTGAATATGCAATGGCACTAATGACGAGAGACCTCTAACATGGTAGTGTGATGTTGTTTGCATCTTGCATATGATTTTTTCTTGTACTGCTTCACATTTGTTTAAACGCCATTTATGATGAGACATTGTTAACTTGGCAGAGCGATATTTGTAGCATCTTTCATATGGTGTCTACCTTCCATTGCATTGCTTCTAATTTGGTGAAATGTCTTCTTCTTAGTTTACACATCATAGTTCTGGTTATCTCTTCTGTCCTGTTTTTCATACATATTACATCCTCCTATCATGTGGTTGTCTAACATCAAAGTTCAGTTCGTCTGCATCACGCATCAATTTGTTCTGAAGAACTAAATTGTTATTCATTTTTCTTGTCGGCTTGACTTAACATGGCACAGAGAAAGAGGAAGAAACACAAAATGGCAGGGAATGAGAAGTGGATGAATCCTGCAGATTCTGCTGGTACTGATGGTGCAATAGAAGGTCAAAGTCCAGCAGAAAATTCTACAAACACGGCATCCCATGCTACATGAGTTGCAAAAAAAGACAAACAGAAACAAATAGCTGCCACCAAACAAGCAGAGACAGCCCTAGTTCATGCAACACCTACCACAGTACTACCAGCTGCACGACGTACTCGTGCGTCAACTGAGCTAGCAGCATGTTCCCAAGCTCCCTTACCACCTGACACTACTTCCCAAGCACTCTTGACACAAGACGAGTTGGCAATATTAGATGAACCTTGTGAGCTTCAACAGCAAGAAGGTAGTTGCTGGAGTCAAGTTACAGTTGCATGCTTCTTTATATGTAGTCTCACAGTTTGATGTACACTAACACTTCCTATGTTTGTTGTTGGACTAGCACCTAGGCGCAAGAGGAAACAAACATCAGGGATAATGCTCGATAGGTTAACTAAATCTAGAGGAGGAAGAATGGAGATCCATTTTGAGGCAGGTTTAAAAAGGCCACGTGATGCTACAGAGTCGGCCAAGTTAGTATCAGAGGCAGCGGTTGCTGTTAGGTGTCATGTACGTATCCTCCCAACATGGATTCAGTACAATAATGACAAAGACGAAACCCAGTTTAACATCTTCCTCGACCATTTATCTGTAAGTATGGTTATGTATGGAAACTAGTAATATCATCTTGCTCTGTCCAATACTTTCTAGGTTGCTGATAATGAGACTCCCATAATTTTCAACAGATGAGGTTCAAGTTGGATAGCCAAGATGATGCAACCAGACAAGCTTGCACCCATGTTTTCAAGTCTGCTCTGCTATAGTATCGGTATAACTTGAGGAAAACTCACTTTAAAGGCAAGGCTAACAGTGAACTTTCCCAAACATCTCCAGTGGAAAATATATCTGATGAAGACTGGAGAGGCCTCATTAAACACTGGTCTGATCCGAAGTATCAGGTACATTATATATATGTCATCAAATCACATGTTGAAGTCCTATTTACGCATGTGCCACACAAATCTATCTTCTTGTAGGTGAACTGTTCAAAGAATAAGGCAAACCATACGAAAGTGAAATTCCAACAGACGACAGGATCTCATAGCTATATTGCACACTGCGAGGCTCTTGTAATTAGCTGCTGTTTCACTCTTTTCGCTGTACCATATTATCAGATATATATTGACTTATTCCAAATGCAGAGGAAAGCCTGCAAGGACCAAAGAGTACCTGAACCAAATGCTGTGGAAATCTTCAAGGATTGTCACACCAGCAAGAAGAAGGGCATGACTACACCAGTCAAAGCCGCTATTGCAAGTCCTTCATCCTCATGCCATTTAACTACTACTTACTCTGACTTGTGCCTTGAACTGCATGGTTTGCAGCCAATGTCTATTACTCTTTTCAATTTTATACACAATTTTCTTAGCGTATCATTGCACCTTACAAGGTTTAAAAGAGAGGAGTGATTTTCCTTTGATCTTGACCGTAATCTAGTTCCGTGCTGGACTTGCCCACACAACGTTACAATTGCTTGTTTGTTTGTTCTCAGTTGTTTTGTGATATGAATGATGTCATACTATGCTTACCGTATTATAAACTTCGTCTTTTATCCTTAGCCCTCAATACAATGTGAAGAAATAGACAATACATTAGCGATGGTACATGGTCATATGTTTGGAACCTAGTTTTATTATGTACTTTGCAATAAAATACAACTAATATTTTACATGGGTTCACCAGAATAAGTTCTGTATATAGACCAAAGCTATTCTGTTTGGTTTTGCTGCCTCCTTAATATCTTCTGTTCTGGTACTACTAATGTAAAACCTCAACTTTTCAGCGAGCTATGGAAAAAATGGTGGAACCGCCACCTTCTGAAGGTGGCGAGGCAACTATAACCGCAATGTCAGCTCTTGCTGCAGTGGGTCAGTACCTGTCCACTAACAGTGCCAAAAGCATGTTCCTGCGTAATACTGGGTTGGTTGTTAAGGCAATATCGTCCAAACTGCCTCATGATCAATATGCAAGCTCAAAGCAATGTTGTATTTGCGCTCCAGACACAAGTCCATTCCCTAACAGAGACCCTTTGTGAAACAAGGAGAAACATTGCTCAATGTCGTCAAGATATGCATGGTTTTGAAACCAGACTATCAGACATTTGCTATGTTGTTCAGGAGCCTAGGGGAATTGTAGGCGAGGGTTATGGTGCTCCATCGGACAATACAGCATGAAAACATAACAGTCAGGTCAAATGAACTGAGCTTCTGAACTTCTGGTGGTGCATTTATCTGCTAGACTGTTAAGTTTTAAGCCAACCTTCCTTTTGTTATATAGTTTTAATTTGTTTTGGTGCGATACAAAATTTATTCTTAACGTGCAGCCACCGCCTGAAGAAAACAGCAAGCCATTTTTGTATAGTGTAGGGTGTTCCCTATATTTGCACTGGTGGCGATCTTTGATGCCGAGTGGATGTAATCTGTGCAATCGCCTTAATAGCCTAGCGTTAGTTTCGGCCTTATTTATTTCCTAGTCTTCTTTTTCCCTGGTTTGCTAGTGGCAGCAACTACCATGGGCCATATACGGGCCGTAGGATCCATGGGTCTCCTATGGGCCATCAATAAATGGGCCTGTAATCGGTGCGCCTCGGGCCGTCGGATAAATGGGTCTACATGGGCCATAATCAGGCATAATTGGTATCAGCCCAGCACGGTAACAGGTCGTTAACAGGCCGTAGGACAGCAAAGGCTTAATTATGTCACGGGCATAACGGGTCGTTAATGGGCCAGAATATAGGATGGGCTGGAAACGGCGCAACGGGTTAACATGCCAGAAACGGGCCGACTCTTGCCATGGGCCGAATTTGTCCCATTAGGGTAACATGTCAGTAACGGGCCGACTCTTGCCATGGGCTGATTTTGGCCCATTAATGGAACAGGCCAGTAACGGGCCGACTCTTGCCATGGGCCGAATTTGGCCCCTTAGGGGAACAAGCCAGTAACGGGCCGGAAGTAATCGAGGGCCGAAAAGGAGCCCAAGAACGTATGGGCCATCAATAGGCCGAAAACTAACACGGGCTGGAAACGGCCCATGTAAATCACGGGCCGTTAACGGGTATAAAGAAAATTAATGTTCATTATGGGCTAGAGTCACCGTGGGCCTTTACCTGGGCCGGCCTATTATGGCACACGAAAATCTTGTGGGCCTTTACCTGGACCGGCCCATTATGGCCCGCGAAATCTTGTGGGCCTTTAGCTGGGCCAGCCCATTATGGTCCGCAAAATCTCGTGGGCCTTTAGCTGGGCTGGCCCATTATGGTCCGCAAAATCTTGTGGGCCTTTAGTTGGGCTGGCCCATTTAAACTTGTTGGGCCGTGCCACGTGTCGACGTATCATAGGTGCCTTCTGTCCAGTGAGTGGATGACATTTGTCCCGACGATGAGCCGACACGTGTTTCCTCTAGCCAATGATGATTTTACACGTGGAAAATCCCCATTGGTCAGGGCTGTTAACGGGTTATCGGATCCAAAACCCGACCCAATAGCTTAACGGTGTTCCGTTACGGTGGATGCCACGTGTCGGTCACCCTTGACGAAAGCACTTCTGTGACGTGCGATTTATCGTCATGGAAGTGGACACTTCCGTGATGATAATTTTGGTAATGTCATGGAACACTTCTACGACAGCACAGGTATGACTATCTTGATTCTGTCATAAATTTGTCATGGATGTGCATGCATGACAAAAAAAGCGACCTACTATGACAAACACGTATCATCACGGAAGTGTATTTTTTGTAGTGTGTTTGCCTTTGCCTTGTATTATTAGAAACAGAGCCTGTTTTGTTAATGCAATTTTGTTATGCTTTGATTGTTTCCTCTTGTGCGGCCGTGTTATATGTAATCTGAGGGTTGGCTAGTCGTCGGCTTCTGCCCTCACGTAGATAGTACGGAGGTGTTCGGGGTGGAATCTAAACAATCTTGATCCAATTACATGGTCCTTGAAGGAGTTGTTTAGCGCAACGAACAAGGCAATCGGACTATACGGCTTAAACGGCCTCACTTAGCCATAGGAGTTTTATAATAAAGCATGGGTGCAGCCCCTGGTTTGAGCCAGAGTGATTTCATCATCTGATCGGGAAGTGCCGATCTTTCGCATAATGCGAATAAAATCTCCAATGAATTGTAACCCTCGAGTAGCTGACCGGCTCTCGCCGTATCATGACAGTCAGTTTTCGGCTTTCTCTACTGAGGTGCTCGTCCGGTACAAGATAGGGCACAATTGCAGTAGTTCTCCCTTTACTACCCTAGCCGATGGAGCGGAACATAGGGTAGCAAGCACAGGAGCCGGGCAACCCAACTATTGACCAAAGACATGATTCAGAGCCAATGCATATAATGCTAGATTCGGGGTGCTGAACTTATATGTAAGAAGTGTTCGGACTGTGCTGCCATATTGTGGGCTATAGGTAGCCCCTGGCGAACATGAAACGTAAAATAGTGTCGATGCAACAGATAGGTAGATTGAAATAAAACGAAGTAAGAAGCGAAAAACACAGGGACTGGGCCACGAACCATTTTTATTATAACTGGATGTATATGTCAAGGCGTATCTTGTACAGATGGTGCTAGAAGTATCCAGCCATTTAACGTGCCGGAAACAGTATGGCTGATACGTCTCCAACGTATCTATAATTTTTGATTGTTCCATGCTATTATATTATCAACCTTGGATGTTTTATATGCATTTATATGCTATTTTATATGATTTTTGGGACTAACCTATTAACCCAGAGCCCAGTGCCAGTTTCTGTTTTCCCCTTATTTTAGTGTTTCACAGAAAAGGAATATCAAACGGAGTCCAAACGGAATGAAACCTTCGAAAAAGTTATTTTTGGAAAGAAAGCAATACAGGAGACTTGGAGTGCACGTCAGGGGATCAACGAGGAGAGCACGAGGCAGGGGGCGCGCCCATGCTACCTCTTGAGCACTGCGTTGGTTTTCCCTTGAAGAGGAAAGGTGATGCAGCAATGTAGCATAAGTATTTCCCTCGGTTTTTGAGAACCAAGGTATCAATCCAGTAGGAGGCTACGCGCGAGTCCCTCGCACTTGCATAAAACAAATAAATCCTTGCAACCAACGCGATAAGGGGTTGTCAATCCCTACACGGTCACTTACGAGAGTGAGATCTGATAGATATGGTAAGATAATATTTTTGGTATTTTTATGATAAAGATGCAAAGTAAAATAAAAGGCAATGAAAATAACTAAGTATTGGAAGATTAATATGATGAAGATAGACCTGGGGGCCATAGGTTTCACTAGTGGTTTCTCTCAAGAGTATATGTATTTTACGGTGGGAGAACAAATTACTGTTGAGCAATTGACAGAATTGAGCATAGTTATGAGAATATCTAGGTATGATCATGTATATAGGCATCACGTCCGAGACAAGTAGACCGACTCCTGCCTGCATCTACAACTATTACTCCACACATCGACCGCTATCCAGCATGCATCTAGAGTATTAAGTTCATAAGCACAGTGTAACGCCTTAAGCAAGATGACATGATGTAGAGGGATAAATTCATGCAATATGATAAGAAAAAACCCATCTTGTTATCCTCGATGGCAACAATACAATACGTGCCTTGCTGCCCCTACTGTCACTGGGAAAGGACACCGCAAGATTGAACCCAAAGCTAAGCACTTCTCTCATTGCAAGAAAGATCAATCTAGTAGGCCAAACCAAACTGATAATTTGAAGAGACTTGCAAAGATAACCAATCATACATAAAAAGAATTCAGAGAAGATTCAAATATTGTTCATAGATAAACTTGATCATAAACCCACAATTCATCGGTCTCAACAAACACACCGCAAAAGAAGATTACATCGAATAGATCTCCACAAGAGAGGGGGAGAACTTTGTATTGAGATCCAAAAAGATAGAAGAAGCCATCTAGCTAATAACTATGGACCCGTAGGTCAGAGGTAAACTACTCACACTTCATCGGAGAGGCTATGGTGTTGATGTAGAAGCCCTCCGTGATCGATGCCCCCTCCGGCGGAGCTCCGGAACAGGCCCCAAGATGGGATCTCGTTGATACAGAAAGTTACGGCGGTGGAATTAGGGTTTTGGCTCCGTATCTGATCATTTGGGGGTACGTAGGTATATATAGGAGGAAGAAGTATGTCGGTGGAGCAACAGGGGGCCCACGAGGG
>NC_041390.1:489675775-489727734 GCF_002162155.2 Triticum dicoccoides | reverse complement strand
GTCCAACTCTTGGGTCTTGTTCGTTCCAAAAATCACGTCCCCGAAGGTTTCATTCCGTTTGGACTCCGTTTTATATTCCTTTTCTTCGAAACCCTAAAATAGGCAAAAAAACATCAATTCTAGGCTGGGCCTCTGGCTAGTAGGTTAGTCCCAAAAATAATATAAAAGTGGATAATAAAGCCCAATAATGTCCAAAACAGTAGATAATATAGCATGGAGCAATCAAAAATTATAGATACGTTGGAGATGTATCAAGCATCCCCAAGCTTAATTCATGCTCGTCCTCGAGTAGGTAAATGATAAAAACAGAATTTTTGATGTGGAATGCTAGTTGGCATATTTTCAATGTAATTCTTCTTAATTGTGGTATGAATATTCAGATCCGAAAGATTCAAGACAAAAGTTCAATATTGACATAGAAATAATAATACTTCAAGCATACTAACTAAGAAATTATGTCTTCTCGAAATAACATGGCCATAGAAAGTT
Source organism: Triticum dicoccoides (assembly GCF_002162155.2). Classification (NCBI taxonomy): domain Eukaryota; kingdom Viridiplantae; phylum Streptophyta; class Magnoliopsida; order Poales; family Poaceae; genus Triticum; species Triticum dicoccoides. The sequence continues at coordinate 489,727,245 of NC_041390.1, read as the reverse complement.
ATCCCTACAAAATCATATAGTCCGGCTATGCTCTATCTTCACCACACAAAGTATTTAAATCATGCACAACCCCGATGACAAGCCAAGCAATTGTTTCATACTTTTGACATTCTCAAAACTTTTTCAATCTTCACGCAATACATGAGCGTGAGCCATGGACATAGCACTTTAGGTGGAATAGAATGGTGGTTGTGGAGGAGACAAAAAGGAGAAGATAGTCTCACATCGACTAGGCGTATCAACGGGCTATGGAGATGCTCATCAATAGATATCAATGTGAGTGAGTAGGGATTGCCATGCAACGGATGCACTAGAGCTATAAGTATATGAAAGCTCAAAAAGAAACTAAGTGGGTGCGCATCCGACTCGCTTGCTCACGAAGACCTAGGGCATTTTGAGGAAGCCCATCATTGGAATATACAAGCCAAGTTCTATAATGAAAATTTCCCACTAGTATATGAAAGTGATAACATAGGAGACTCTCTATCATGAAGATCATGGTGCTACCTTGAAGCACAAGTGTGGTAAAAGGATAGTAGCATTGTCCCTTCTCTCTTTTTCTCTCATATATATATATTTTTATTTGGGTCTTTTCTCTTTTTTTATGGCCTCTTTTTTTCGTCCGAAGTCTCATCCTGACTTGTGGGGGAATCATAGTCTCCATCATCCTTTCCTCACTGGGACAATGCTCTAATAATGATGATCATCACACTTTTATTTTCTTAGAATTCAAGAATTACAACTCGATACTTAGAACAAGATATGACTCTATATGAATGCCTCCGGCGGTGTACCTGGATATGCAATGACTCATGAGTGACACATATGAAAGAATTATGAACGATGGCTTTGCCACAAATACAATGTCAACTACATGATCATGCAAAGCAATATGACAATGATGGAGCGTGTCATAGTAAACGGAATGGTGGAAAGTAGCATGGGAATATATCTCGGAATGGCAATGGAAATGCCATGATAGGTAGGTATGGTGGCTGTTTTGAGGAAGGTATATGGTGGGTGTATGATACCGACAAAAGGTGTGCGGTTTTCGGAGTAAATGACCACGGGTAGCCTAGCCGGCTTCCCCTGGTTCTTCAGAAAAAATATAGGCCGATTGAGCCTCCAAGCGTCCAAGACGTGGGGCCTCCTTCCCCCAGCTGGCTACCTCTCAGGCCGGCTGCGCAGAGGCGGCCCAGCCCTGAAATCCTTGGGAAACAAGACCACGAGAAGGCCGACTCCAAGAAGCCGGCCATGAGAAGGCCGACTCCCAAGAGCCGGCCCCTCAACAGGCGGCCAAGATCGTGCCCTCAGAGTCTGAACCCACATAATGGCGACAAGACGGGGCGTGGCTACAGTGAAGCCTGCCACCCCCGAATCCCGGGGCACGCATGGCCACAGTGCGTCGTACGGGGCGGCCATCACCCGTCCGGCGTGGCACTGTTGCCACATTGATCGTGACGTCACCCACGGCAAGCGGTCTGTACGACCCGTGGGTGGCGGGCCCCCTCAGTCAGGGAGACCCCAAAGGCGGCCAGGCTTCCCGTAGTCGGCCTAGGGTACGGCCGTCTCCCAATAGACGACCAGCTCTCTCCCTCGAAGGAGGTGCCTCATTAAGGAGATAAGACAAGGTAAGGCTACAGTGATGAGCCACCTCGCGATGGCACTATAGCCATGCTTACCACGACAAAGCCCTCATCACCAGAGGCAAGGCAACAGTAACCAACCTCCGACAAAACTCCCGAGCAGTGGGGCCGGCCTGTCGACCAGAGGGCCGGTAGCCGGCGGGGCCTACCAGGCGGCGGGCCCATCGATCGGCGGAGAAGCCGGCCAACGTAGACACAGACGGCTGGGGCCAGCACCCAGCCAGATTACCATTGTACCCCTGGGGGGTAGGCCTATATAAACCCCCCAGGGCACCCATGCAGGGGGGCTCTCTCTTGGATAGTTTTTAGACACCGCAACGAGAGGAGGAGCAGGCAAGCCTTGCCCCTCTTCATCCTTTCACCAAACAACTCAAGGAGCCTCTTGTAGCTTCTTGCCGATCTAGTAACCATGCGGAGACCCCGCAGAGCAGCAGTAGGGGTGTCATCTCCACGGAGAGCTCTGAAGCTGGGTAAGATTCGCCGGCGTGCATGTCTTTGCCTTATCCCGTTTCCAGGCACCGGCGATGTTTTATTGGCTCCCACAATGATAAGCCACCCGTTGGCATATGTCGCACCAACCACCCAACATTTGGCGCCCACCATGGGGCCAGGTGCACCGTCGTCTGGAGACCTGCTCTGGACGGGAACCCTTTTCCTCCCCAGCGTGCGAAGCCAGCCCGGCTCGCCCGATGGCGCTTGCCCCGATGCGCTGCAAGGCGTCGCTGATGCATGCGCGGCGAGCTGCCTCGCCGATCTTCTTGGCGAGGCTCGCATCTCTGACGAGCCCACATCCGACGCGGGCACAGGCTGCCCCGAAAGCCAACTCGTCAGCCTCCTTGACTAACTCCACGTCTCCGGCGAGCTGGCTGCGGACCTGGAGTCGGTTGGCTCCACCGACCCGATGTTTGTCGATTTCGACACGGCATCACTTGATGCCTTCCCCTCCAACGTGGTAATCATCAATGACCCTCTTCCTCGAGCCGACAGTAGCGGCAGCGCCATCACCGAGGTACTGGTCATCAGCCACGGCGCCGCCTTTGGCGAAAACGCCCACGACGCCCTGCAGGCGGCACTGCACGACCTATCCGCCACCATCCCGGCTGACGCCGACGCCCAGACACTGGAGGCGTGCCCTCATCACGGAGGGCCAGAAGCTAGCCTCCATGAGACTTCTCACCGAGGCTCACCAGCGCGAAGTCGACCACGCCGCCTTCGGCACGCCGCCTCCCGACGGGCCGAGCCGTGTCGGTATCATCAAGAAACGCGGTGCAGCTATCGCTGGCACGCTGGGAGCAGATCGCCCAGTCTATGCCACGCCTCTCGAGAACCTACGCGCCGCCCAGGTGGCTGTGGACGAGCTGGACGGACTGAGGGCCTGTAACGCCCCGAGACCGATGTGCCAGTTGTCGTCCAGTTATTCGCCGCCGTTGCCATGTCATTCGCTTGCGTATTGCATCTTGTCATGTCATCATGTGCATTGCATCATCATGTTTTCAAAACTTGCATCCGTCCGGGTCTCCCCGTTCCTTCCGTTGTCCGTTCTGAGTCCAACCACACTTGCACGCACCCGCGGCATGTCCGAAATAGTATTTTATAAGTGGCCAGAAAATGTTCTCGGATTGGATGAAAGTTGGCATGTGGTCTTATTATAGTGTAGATAGACCGCCTGTCAAGTTTCATCGCATTCGGAGTTCGTTTGATAGCCCAACCATTAAACTATAGCGGCATTATAGCCGGTCAAACGTCGAACATTTCCGGTCTCCGTAAACAGTTGCCGGGCTGCACCCTTCTCCTCTCATCTCAGCCCAACCTCTTTTTCACAACCCACCTGCACCCCTCCTAACCCCCTCTTGCCCTAGCCCTAGATATAAAAGGGAACCCCTTCCATTTTTAGCAGCAGACAATCCCTCCTCGTTTTCAGTGCGCCGCCAGCCTCCTCCCACCTCCACCTTGCTTCCCGCGCCACCGGAACCTCGCCGCCGTCGTACTCCGCCTTGTCGCCGGCGCCCCACAGGTCGCGTCCCAGGCCGCCCCTCTCCTTCCTCCCTCCTCATTTTCCTTCCTGTCTCATCTCTCTCTGCCTCTTCCTACAGAGCCTCCATGGCCTCGTATCTGTGCCGTCATCGCCGGAATATGCCGCCAGTCGCCCAGTCCAGCTTCCCTGCTAGCAGATCTGGGAAGCCCCCGCCACCCCGCATCCATTCAGGCCAGATCCCGCTCCTCGCCGATCCTCTCTGCGCCGCCCCTCGCTGGCATTTGATGCGGCAGTCGCCGCCCCTGCTTCCTGATCGAGCGGGTGCTCGAGGAGACCGAGCGCGTTGACCCCGCACTCAAGGCCCGGATCCAGTGCTGCATGGGCCTTAGACAGGCCGGCCCAACTTCTGCCCCATCCGGCGTCCTCTGCTTCCTACTGGGCCGAGCCCCTGGGTGAGGAGCCCTCCCGTTTCCCTGTTCCTTCGGGCCTGCCAGTTTCGGCCTATGTGGTTTTTTCCTGTCAGGACGTTTTTCTGAATTATCCCGAGGCTGCCGGTTTTGCAGAAAACCCCCTAGGCTACATGCATATAATAACTTCCCAACCATGCATCACATGTAAAAACTTAATATATGAAACTTGCTTAAAATTTTGTATGGATTAATAATTTGCCACTTTCATCTAAGTTTAAAATGTTTTAAATGATGTTTGTTTAAATTTGCTCAAATAGCATGCTAAAATGATTTAATTCATAACCATTCAACCGTAGCTCCAAATCTAACAAACTTTATATGTAAATGGGCTAGGAAAATTCCTAGTTTAACATGGTGACCTTTATTTGCATGTTAAACAACTCTAAAATTGTGTTTAGGGCAGAACAGTACCAAATCTATAATATGCTCATGAGGAGTTTCCAGAATTGTTGTTCGTTGCTTCCGGCCTCATTTAACCTTGACTAGATAGGTAGTTTTCATTTGCTTCACCTCTTGCCATGCTAACAACATTTAATCTTGTTCGGTACATAAACGAGAGAGAACTAAATAAGTCATGTGGTTTTTCGTCAATATGGAACTCGTTACATATTGAGCTCCACTTAATTTGTAGTGTTGTTTGTTGCACTTTGTCATGACATGCCCTCTTTAAACCGGACATGCATCATTCTTCTTTGCGCATCATGCCATGTCTATGTGGTGGTTGTTTACTAGGTTGTTTGCTCTTTTCCGGTGTTGCTTCTTCGGGTTGGTTCCGATAACGTCGCGTTTGTGAGGAACCGTTCGACTACGTCCGTTTGTCTTCTTCATGGACTCGTTCTTCTTCCTTGCGGGATCTCAAGCAAGATGACCATACCCTCGAAATCACTTCTATCTTTGCTTGCTTAGTTGGTCGCTCTTTTGCTATGCCTATGCTGCGATACCTACCACTTGCTGATCATGCCTCCCATATTGTCGAACCAAGCCTCTAACCCACCTTGTCCTAGCAAACCGTTGATTGGCTATGTTACCGCTTTGCTCAGCCCCTCTTATAGCGTTGTTAGTTGCAGGTGAAGATTGAAGTTTGTTCCTTGTTGGAACATGGAGATGTTGTTCCTTGTTGGAACATGTTCACTTGTTGGGATATCACAATATATCTTATTTAATTAATGCATCTATATACTTGGTAAAGGGTGGAAGGCTCGGCCTTATGCCTGGTGTTTTGTTCCACTCTTGCTGCCCTAGTTTCCGTCATATCGGTGTTATGTTCCCGGATTTTGCGTTCCTTACGCGGTTGGGTAATAATGGGAACCCCTTGACAGTTCGCCTTGAGTAAAACTCTTCCAGCAATGCCCAACATTGGTTTTACCATTCGCCGCCTAGCCTTTTCTTTTCCCTTGGGGGTCGGGCGCCCAAGGGTCATCATTATTTTAAACCCCCGGGCCAGTGCTCCTCTGAGTGTTGGTCCAACCTGTCAGCTGCCGGTGGCCACCAGAGGCAACTCTGGGCTGGCCTACCCGTACCTAAGACAATCTGAGTGTGCCCTGAGAAAGAGATATGTGCAGCTCCTATCGGGATTTATCGGCACATTTGGGCGGTGTTGCTGGATTTGTTTTTAACTCGTCGAAGTGTCTTGTAGAACCGAGATACCGAGTCTGATCGGAACGTCTCGGGAGGAGGTCTATTCCTTCGTTGACCGTGAGAGCTCGTGATGGGCTAAGTTGGGACACCCCTATAGGGATTTGGACTTTCGAAAGTCGTTCCCGCAGTTATGGGCAGATGGGAATTTGTTAACGTTCGGTTGTAGAAAACCTAAACTTGACCTTAATTAAAATGAATCAACAGCGTGTGTTACCGTGATGGTCTCTTTCCGGCGGAGTCCGGGAAGTGAACACGGTGTTGGAGTTATGCTTGATGTAGGTTGTTTAGGATCACTTCTTGATCATACTTTCTCGAACGTGCTTTGCCTTCTCTTCTCTCTCTCATTTGCGTATGCGAGCCACCATATATGCTAGTCGCTTGCTACAGCTCCACCTCATACCTTTACCTTACCCATAAGCTTAAATAGTCTTGATCGCGAGGGTGCGAGATTGCTGAGTCCCCGTGGCTCACAGATACTTCCAAAACCAGCTTGCAGGTGCCGATGAGTCCGTGCAGATTACGCAACCAAGCTCAAGGAGGAGCTCTATGAAGATCTTGTCCTTTATGTTGTTTCATTCTAGTTGATCAGTAGTGGAGCCCAGTTGGGGTCGATCGGGGACCTTTGTCGCATTTGGGGTTCTTCTTTTATGTTGGTTCCGTAGTCGGACCTTGATTGTATCTGGATGGTGTAATGCTTTATTCATGTAATTGTGTGAAGTGGCGATTGTAAGCCAACTATGTATCTCTTTCCCTTATGGATTACATGGGTTGTGTGAAGATTACCTCTCTTGCGACATTGCTTTCAATGCGGTTATGCCTCCAAGTCGTGCTTCGACACGTGGGAGATATAGCCGCATCGAGGGCGTTACAAGTAGGTAATCAGAGCCTTCCCCGACCTTAGGAGCCCCATTGCTTGATCGTTTTTAGCAGCCGAGTTGTGCCTAGAAAAATGTTTTGAGTCATTTAGGAATTATATATCGGAGAGTTTAGGAATTCTTTTTACTTCCCAGTCTCCTCATTGCTCTAGTAAGGCATCCTGACGTAGAGTTTTGACTCTTCTCTTCTCAAATTTCACTAAAAAAATTTAGGATCACGCGGGTATCTTGGAATCGTTTCGATGGTTTTGTGACGAGAACATTGTCTTGGTGCCTCCTGTCAGGGGTTTTGTGGAAGTGTCCCGGGGAGTTGAGCTCTGAGGTGTTGTCGTCATAATTTTATCGTCGCGGTTCTGGAATACCTGAGTTTTGTACGCCGACATCGAAAATCTCTTTTATGCAGTTCGTTGGTGAGATAACCTCGACGCCACCCAGTACTGGGGCGGGAGTTTGGGAGTATTGCCATAACTTGTATAACGGATGCTTTTCGAAGGTTGAGGTAGACGATTTCCGAAGGTTTCTTGGTTATGTGTTGAAGGATGGATACAGCTGGATGTAGGATTTGTTAGTTTGGGTGAGATATTATGCTTCCCCTGTATCCCCAATACCTGATTGCATAACCGGGAAAATTTCGGGAGTTTATAAGTGGGAATTCAAGTAGCTCTTAGGATATCTTTCCGACAGATGTATGATATGAAATTGGGGTTCGACGTCTAGTGGTCTGCCTATTCACGGTCGGTTTTACAGTGGTCTCGTTGTGTCTTAAAGAGTCCTTGGCTATGCTGACTCGGGGACGCTTCGTATGTCATGTGCACTGCCTTGTACATGATGGTGCTGTACGATCGAGCCCGTGTAGGCCCCACCATGAAAACTTCGGACGAAATCTCTATCATATGTTTGTTTCGGCTTATTTTGCAAGCCAATCCTTGGTTTTGTTTTCAGTTGTGGTATTCGATTTTCTTCAATGTCAAATGTTGATTCCATACGTTTCCTAAGTGGTGTTCTCACATTTCTATGTGAATGCAAATCCTTCTTGACAATCGAGATTGTCATGTTAATTCTTTTTCAACCGGTGTGTTTTCTCTTCAAGTGGATCCGATCCTTTCAACATCAGCAAGATCAAGTATCAGTTCTTCTCAACAGTGTTTGTTTCACCCATTCCAAATTGTCTTTGTTTTTCCCACCCTCCCTCCCTTTGTTTTTTCTCCTAGGACTCGGATTTCTTTATCAAGTATCCATTTTATTATGGAAGTCTCTCCATTCTTATTCCTTCATGTTCGTAACCGGTGATGCTCATGAAGATTTTAACGAAGTTTCTAGTTCACCATTATCCATTCTTTTTCTTCTCCGGTGGAACCAATTCAAGCTTTCGGTGTTGATCATATTCTTTTCCGAATTTCATGTTTTCTCATGCCAGTGCAATTCTTAATCGTTCACCTCTCGCTATTCTATTGTTCCGGAGTGCTCAAGATATCTCGAAGATTCGTGTTTTCCACTCTGCTTTTGTTCAAACTCTTTCGAGGATGTTATCTCATTCAAGCCATTTAATTCAACCGGTGCATTCTCCTTTTTCAAGTAATCGTTCAATGGTGTTTCTTTTGAGTGGCCCCTAACCCACAGGTCTTTTCCCAGGATATTACCTGACTCTTCTTATTTCCCGGAGATATCCTCAAATTTCTTGTCAAAGTTTGACGTAAGAATGAATTATCATCGGTCAAATGTCCTTCTCCAAGATCTTTCAAATTCATTTCATCGTTGATTCAACTTTTATATTATTCTTTATTCCGGTGCCTCAACAATTCATGGTGGTTTTTCTCGTCGTAATTCTCAGTTTTTGGAGACCGAAGAAGATTTTCTCTCAATCTTGCTCCATTCTCTTCAAGATTCGTGATTCTAGCTTGTTGCCATCCTCTCGTAATTGTTTTGATCGTGAGAATTCTTTTCACCCATCCGGAGCATTTGAAGGGTACTTTCAGTTTGATTATCCAGAGTCCATCATTTCAGAAGACTTGTTCATTCTCAGCTTTCAGCTCTCGTTCCCCAAATCTCACCGGTGCATCATTCGATATTCTCTAATCAGCTCATGATCTTATGTTCTCGTGGATCTAATTTCCATCAAGTATTTTCATTCGTTCTCTAATTCCTTTCCGGTGATTCATTATCCTTTATTCGTTCATTTGCAATTCCTATGGTGGTTCATTCAAGATTCTTCTTCCTTCGTGTATCATATCAATTTATTGGTTGTTTCAATTCTACCGGTGGTTCGTTGAAGACCTTCCCAAGTTTGATGCTATATCTATCTTAATCATTTTCAAAGAGAATAAGTAATATGTGGAAGCCGTTGATTGTCATCAATTTAATTGGTGAAGGATACGCATAATGTAATTCTTATTCTTGTTTCATCCTAATGATTAATTCTTATTCCGGAGGCCCTTCAAACTCTCAATTTCATCTGTTTCATCTTCTCTTTTTCCCGGAGTTCCAAGCTCTAATTATCACGGATATCTATCTAAATCATTGCAAGGATTCACCTTGTGTTTTCAATTTCTCTTTCTTTTTATCCTTTTGTTTACCGGAGTTCTTCATGGAGACTCTACATGATGGTTCATCAAGGATTTTTTCCCCTTCGCGAAGCGTTCATCAAGATTCTTTTCACAGAAGCTCAAGCATTCTTCATCTTGTAATCCGGAGTGCAATTCTTTGACGCATATCTCTTGAGGTGGTATTATGTCATTCTTGATAAATTGAGTTCATGGTTCATGATTCACATGTTATTAAGAATGAGGTATTTTAATCCATCAATCCACTAGTTTGAGTTATCTTGGGTTTATTTTTCACCTAAAACTTTCCCTAAGGTTTGTTGCTATTAATGGTGATAATATATGATCCAAGTTCTTCATCTATCCTCCCGGTGAAATACTTTCTCGTCTCTTTGTTCATTCCAATCCAATTCCTTTCCCGTGAGTGGCAGGCTGTCACCTCATAATTTGAGTTGTATTCCATAAGACCATATCAAGCTTATTATTTTCGTTGTTGGTTTTCCAACAACTCCGTTCAACCCTTCTCCTAAAGATGCCTTTTCAGGCTCTTTTGTAGCAGAAGTTGGCATTATCTTCTACATTCGTTTGTCTCAATTAGCTTTACTCTACTCTTTTGTTTCGGAGGCATTGTGATGTTGCTCCCTGCAACCCATCTTCTTGTTTTGTCAGGATCGTGTTCTTTTCGTCCTTATCCTTTTAACCGGAGTGTCATGCCTGCTTTTCGAATTTTTCCCATTCTGCCAAGTTTTGCCTCCCTTCTCAGACGGAGTGCTGCTCAAATTATATCATTCTTAATCGCTCTCTATCTTGTTTTAACCAGAGTGGTTTCAATATACATCTTGCCCTTCAACCTCAAGGTTTTTCGCAATGTTCTTTGTCCCTCTTTTCTAACGGAGTGTTTTCAAATTTGTCATCTCCGTTATTCTTTTTCTCGAAATCGCTTAACCTTTTCAAGGTTCTTCGGTCTCACTCGTTTGTCAAAGAAGCAACTTAGTTTTACCTCTTCTCTTTCTCTTCCGTTTGTTCCTCCGGTGCCATTCTAGATCTCGGGACGAGATCCTCTCATAGTGGTGGAGTGTTGTAACGCCCCGAGACCGATGTGCCAGTTGTCGTCCAGTTATTTGCTGTCGTTGCCATGTCATTCGCTTGCGTGTTGCATCTTGTCATGTCATCATGTGCATTGCATCATCATGTTTTCAAAACTTGCATCCATCCGGGTCTCCCCGTTCCTTCCGTTGTCCGTTCTGAGTCCAACTGTCCGAAATAGTATTTTATAAGTGGCCGGAAAATGTTCTCGGAATGGGATGAAAGTTGGCATGTGATCTTATTATAGTGTAGATAGACCGCCTGTCAAGTTTCATCGCATTCGAAGTTCGTTTGATAGCCCAACCATTAAACTATAGCGGCATTATAGCCGGTCAAACGTCGGACGTTTCCGGTCTCCGTAAACAGTTGCCGGGCTGCACCCCTCTCCTCTCATCTCAGCCCAACCTCTTTTTCACAACCCACCTGCACCCCTCCTAACCCCCTCTTGCCCTAGCCCTAGATATAAAAGGGAACCCCTTCCATTTTTGGCAGCAGACAATCCCTCCTCGTTTTCAGTGCACCGCCAGCCTCCTCCCACCTCCACCTCGCTTCCCGCGCCACCGGAACCTCGCCGCCGTCGTACTCCGCCTTGTCGCCGGCGCCCCACAGGTCGCGTCCCAGGCCGCCCCTCTCCTTCCTCCCTCCTCGTTTTCCTCCCTGTCTCATCTCTCTCTGCCTCTTCCTGCAGAGCCTCCATGGCCTCGTATCTGTGCCGTCATCACCAGAATATGCCACCAGTCGCCCAGTCCGGCCTCCCTGCTGGCAGATTTGGGAAGCCCGCGCCGCCCCGCATCCATTCAGGCCGGATCCCGCTCCTCGCCGATCCTCTCTGCGCCGCCCCTCGCCGGCGTTTGACACGGCAACCGCCGCCCCTGCTTCCTGCTCGAGCGGGTGCTCGAGGAGACCGAGCGCGTTGACCCCACACTCAAGGCCCGGATCCAGTGCTGCATGGGCCTCAGACAGGCTGGCCCAACTTCTGCCCCATCCGGCATCCTCTGCTTCCTATTGGGCCGAGCCCCTGGGTGAGGAGCCCTCCCGTTTCCCTGTTCCTTCGGGCCTGCCAGTTCGGCCTATGTGTTTTTTTCCTGTCAGGACGTTTTTCTGAATTATCCCGAGGCTGCCGGTTTTGCAGAAAATCCCCTAGGCTACATGCATATAATAACTTCCCAACCATGCATCACATGTAAAAACTTAATATATGAAACTTGCTTAAAATTTTGTGTGGATTAATAATTTGCCACTTTCATCTATGTTTAAAATGTTTTAAATGATGTTTGTTTAAATTTGCTCAAATAGCATGCTAAAATGATTTAATTCATAACTATTCAACCGTAGCTCCAAATCGAACAAACTTTATATGTAAATGGGGTAGGAAAATGCCTAGTTTAACATGGTGACCTTTATTTGCATGTTAAACAACTCTAAAATTGTGTTTATGGCAGAACAGTACCAAATCTATAATATGCTCATGAGGAGTTTCCGGAATTGTTGTTCGTTGCTTCCGGCCTCATTTAACCTTGACTAGATAGGTAGTTTTCATTTGCTTCACCTCTTGCCATGCTAACAACATTTAATCTTGTTGGGTACATAAACGAGAGAGAACTAAATAAGTCATGTGGTTTTTCGTCAATATGCAACTCGTTGCATATTGAGCTCCACTTAATTTGTAGTGTTGTTTGTTGCACTTTGTCATGCCATGCCCTCTTTAAACCGGACATGCATCATTCTTGTTTGCGCATCATGCCATGTCTATGTGGTGGTTGTTTACTAGGTTGTTTGCTCTTTTCCGGTGTTGCTTCTTCGGGTTGGTTCCGATAACGTCACGTTTGTGAGGAACCGTTCGACTACGTCCGTTTGTCTTCTTCATGGACTCGTTCTTCTTCCTTGCGGGATCTCAGGCAAGATGACCATACCCTGGAAATCACTTCTATCATTTCTTGCTTAGTTGCTCGCTCTTTTGCTATGCCTATGCTGCGATACCTACCACTTGCTGATCATGCCTCCCATATTGTTGAACCAAGCCTCTAACCCCTCTTATAGCGTTGTTAGTTGCAGGTGAAGATTGAAGTTTGTTCCTTGTTGGAACATGGAGATGTTGTTCCTAGTTGGAACATGTTTACTTGTTCAGATATCACAATATATCTTATTTAATTAATGCATCTATATACTTGGTAAAGGGTGGAAGGCTCGGCCTTATGCCTGGTGTTTTGTTCCACTCTTGCCGCCCTAGTTTCCGTCATATCGGTGTTATGTTCCCGGATTTTGCGTTCCTTACGCGGTTGGGTAATAATGGGAACCCCTTGACAGTTCGCCTTGAGTAAAACTCTTCCAGCAATGCCCAACATTGGTTTTACCATTCGCCGCCTAGCCTTTTCTTTTCCCTTGGGGGTCGCGTGCCCAAGGGTCATCATTATTTTAAGCCCCCGGGCCAGTGCTCCTCTAAGTGTTGGTCCAACCTGTCAGCTGCCGGTGGCCACCAGGGGCAACTCTGTGCTGGCCTACCCGTACCTAAGACAATCTGAGTGTGCCCTGAGAAAGAGATATGTGCAGCTCCTATCGGGATTTGTCGGCACATTCGGGCGGTGTTGCTGGATTTGTTTTTAACTTGTCGAAGTGTCTTGTAGAACCGAGATACCGAGTCTGATCGGAACGTCTCGGGAGGAGGTCTATTCCTTCGTTGACCGTGAGAGCTTGTGATGGGCTAAGTTGGGACACCCCTGCTGGGATTTGGACTTTCAAAAGCCGTGCCCGCGGTTATGGGCAGATGGGAATTTGTTAACGTCCGGTTGTAGAAAACCTAAACTTGACCTTAATTAAAATAAATCAACAGCGTGTGTTACCGTGATGGTCTCTTTCCGACGGAGTCCGGGAAGTGAACACGGTGTTGGAGTTATGCTTGATGTAGGTTGTTTAGGATCACTTCTTGATCATACTTTCTCGAACGTGCTTTGCCTTCTCTTCTCGCTCTCATTTGCGTATGCTAGCCACCATATATGCTAGTCGCTTGCTACAGCTCCACCTCATACCTTTACCTTACCCATAAGCTTAAATAGTCTTGATCGCGAGGGTGCGAGATTGCTGAGTCCCCGTGGCCCACAGATACTTCCAAAACCAGCTTGCAGGTGCCGATGAGTCCGTGCAGATTACGCAACCAAGCTCAAGGAGGAGCTCTATGAAGATCTTGTCCTTTATGTTGTTTCGTTCTAGTTGATCAGTAGTGGAGCCCAGTTGGGGTCGATCGGGGACCTTTGTCGCATTTGGGGTTCTTCTTTTATTTTGGTTCCGTAGTCGGACCTTGATTGTATCTGGATGATGTAATGCTTTATTCATGTAATTGTGTGAAGTGGCGATTGTAAGCCAACTATGTATCTCTTTCCCTTATGTATTACATGGGTTGTGTGAAGATTACCTCTCTTGCGACATTGCTTTCAATGCGGTTATGCCTCCAAGTCGTGCTTCGACACGTGGGAGATATAGCCGCATCGAGGGCGTTACAGCCGACGAGCTCCCCTACATGACCAGACGCATCCAGCAGCTTATCGACGTGGCCACAGAGTGGCATGAAGCCGGTGTCCGCGCCGATAGTCCTCCCCCGCACCGAGAGCACGGTGCGACATCCCGAATGACGATGGCGGGCAACACCCGCGCAAGGAAAGAAAAGGAGCTGGCTGCCAGCCGCAGCCGGACTCGAATCTCCATCGGGCGTGACACGGAAGGCCGTCCCCGAGCTATGGAATGGCGGGGCGATCCGCCCCCTCCTTCGCCTCGTCGGGAGAGATACCCCACTCCGCCACCTATCATGCATCCGACTCTCAGCGGCCGACTGGGTCACCACGAAGGAGTCGGCGAGAATGACGCCCGCCACCGGATCGACCGCCTAGCGCGATCCCTGGCTCTGGAAGAAGAAGATGATGTCGGCCCGCCCTGTTTTGGCCCCCGCATCCGCGACAAACCCTTCCCCAAAGGGTTCTCGCTCCCAAGAGACATGCCCAAGTACAACGGCTCCATGAAGCCGGAAGATTGGCTGATCGACTACTCCACTGCGGTTAGCATCGCGAACGGCAACAGGCGCGTTGCCGTGAAGTATGTTCCCCCCATGCTCCAACGCACAGCGCGTACCTGGCTCAACAGCCTCAAGCCTTACAGCGTCAAGAGCTGGCTGGACTTCACAGAAGCCTTCATCCGCAACTTCACCAGCACCTACAAGCAGGCTCCTAAACCCCGATAGCTCTCCTTATGTGTGCGAGGGCCCAGTGAGTCAACTCGCGACTACCTCACGCATTGGGCCGAACTCCGCAACTCATGCGAAGGGGTGCACGAGGTTCAAGATATAGAGTACTTCACCGCTGGGTGCCGAGAAGGCACCCTCCTCAAGCACCGACTCCTCTGCGACAAGCCAACTACCCTCGACGAGCTACTAATTATAGCTGACAAATACGCCACGGCCGATTCCTCAATGAAGACCGAGCTCTGAGTAGACGCCTCCGGGAAGGTACTCGCTCTGAGTCCCAAGACGCCGACAGGAGACTCCAGCCGACGCCCATACCCGAACAACCACAAGCGCAAGGCTCCCCCGCCGCCTCCCATCAGTTAGTTGGTGGCCACCGCCGAAGATGAACAACCAGAAGGGCGGCCCACGCCCAAGAAGCAGAAGGGTAGCTGGCCGGCGTGGAAGCCCGCTTTCTCCTACGAGCAAGCACTTGATGCCCCCTGCAAGTTTCATAGCGGCGCGAAGCCTTCAAACCACACAACCCGAAAGTGCCACTGGCTCACGCGGATCTCCAAGGGCGAGGGGATAGTGCCGCCTCCGCTTGCCGGTCAGCCGCCTCCGGCCCCTCCACAGCCGGCTGCTCGACCGACAGTCGGGGCCGTTCAAGATGAATTCCCCGACGAGCATGCTGCCAACGACCTCTACCGACTCATGAAGAAGTCTGCTCATTTTGAGTGGAACGACCAGGCGGACCAAGCCTTCCATGAGCTAAAGAAGATGCTGAC
This sequence comes from Triticum dicoccoides, assembly GCF_002162155.2. Taxonomy (NCBI): domain Eukaryota; kingdom Viridiplantae; phylum Streptophyta; class Magnoliopsida; order Poales; family Poaceae; genus Triticum; species Triticum dicoccoides. The sequence continues at coordinate 489,712,020 of NC_041390.1, read as the reverse complement.
CACGCCACCTGTCTTGGCAGCACCGACTGAAAAAGAGCCCATGCTCCTTTACATTGCCGCTACTAACCGGGTGGTCAGCACAATCGTCGTGGTCCAGCGCCCAGAAGAAGGCCGAGCTCAGCTGGTCCAGAGGCCGGTGTATTATTTAAGTGAAGTATTATCCACCTCGAAGTAGAACTACCCACACTACCAGAAGATGTGCTATGGTGTGTACTTCGCTGCCAAGAAGCTCAAGCCCTACTTCCAAGAGCACCCCATCACGGTCGTATGTACTGCCCCGCTCGCCGAGATCATAGGCAGCCGGGATGCATCCGGCCGAGTGGCAAAATGGTCCATTGAGCTGGCTCCCTACACGATCTTCTACCTACCTCGCACCGCCATTAAATCCCAAGCACTGGCCGACTTCCTCGTCGACTAGGCCAAAACCCAGTACCTGCCACCGACCCCCAACTCCACTCATTCGCGGATGCACTTCGACGGGTCCAAGAGGCACACCGGCTTGGGAGTCGGCATCATCCTCACCTCCCCCAAAGGCGACAAGCTCAAGTACACATTGCAAATTCATTTTGCCGCCTCCAACAATGTGGCCGAGTACGAGGCTCTCATACACGGGCTCCGGCTAGCCAAGGAGCTCGGCATCCACCGGATCCTGTGCTATGGCGACTCGGATTTGGTGGTCCAGCAGTCATCTGGCGACTGGGACGCCAAGGACGCGAACATGGCAAGCTATCGCTTCCTCGTTCAGCAAATCAGTGGATATTTTGAAGGATGAGAGTTCCTTCATGTACCACGCACCGACAACATGCAAGCAGATGCCCTGGCACGTGTAGGCTCCACCCGGCAAGCTATTCCAGCCGGCGTTTCTCTCCACCGCCTCCTCAAGCCGTCTATCAAGCCGTCTCTAGAATCTGATTCTATCTTCGTGCCGCCTAACCCCGACGCAGTCGGATCCGACTTGGGGAACCAAGCAGACGGCTCGGGGACTTCAACAGGTGGCCCGGGGACTGCCGTAGTCGCACCCGGCTCGGGGACTTCGGAACTCGGCCCGGGGGCTACTGCAGCCGGCCCGGGGACTGCATCGACACGGCAGGCGGCGGCCAACTCCAACTCTTCACCGCCCAGCCCACCCGCCCTGGTCACAGTAGCAGTTCTGACAATGGAAGAAGTCACAGCTCCATCATGGGCCCAACCCATCCTCAACTTCTTAATAAACAAAGAGTTACCAACTGACGAAATCTCGGCAAGACAAGTTCAACGCCGAGCTGGAGCATACACAATAGTAAACCGAGAGTTGTTAGGCACAGTGTCACTGGAGTCTTCCAGCGCTGTGTCGAGCCAGAGAAGGGCATAGAAATCCTCAAAGACATCCACCAAGGCGAATGCGGCCACCATGCGGCCTCACGATCACTCATCGCCAAAGCTTTCCGCCATGGATTCTTCTGGCCGACTGCTTTGGATGACGCCAAGGAGCTAGTCAAACATTGTAAAGGGTGCCAAGTTTTTAGTTCCAAGCAACATCTGCCGTCTTCCGCACTCAAGACCATCCCCCTCACCTGGCCATTTGCCGTATGGGGGCTAGACATGGTGGGCCCATTCAAGACGGCACGCGGCGGCATGACACATCTGCTCATCGTTGTGGAAAAATTTACCAACTGGATCGAAGCAAAGCCGATCAAGAAGCTGAATGGGCCGACAACCCGGTATGGCATACCGCACAACATCATCACCGACAATGGTACAAATTTGGCAAAGGGAGCACTAGCACATTTCTGCGCAACACACGACATCCGGCTAGACCTAGCATCCGTCGCCCACCCGCAGTCAAACGGCCATGTCGAGCAAGCAAACGGCCTCATCCTCTCCAGCATCAAGCCCTAATTGGTCGTGCCACTGGAGCGTTCGGTCGGTTGTTGGCTCGACGAGCTGCCGACCGTTCTCTGGAGTTTGCGCACTACCCCAAACAAGTCAACCGGCTTCACCCCTTTCTTCCCTGTATATGGCGCCGAGGCGGTCATTCCAACTGACATCGAGTTCGACTCACCTCGGGTAACCATGTACAAGGAAGCGGAGGCCAAGGAAGAACATGAAGACGGCGTCGACCTGCTAGAAGAGGGCCGGATGTTAGCCCTCAGCCGGTCCGCCATCTATCAGCAGGGTCTGCGCCGCTACCATAGACGAAAAGTCAAGCCAAGATCCTTCCAAGAGGGCGATCTTGGGCTCTGGCTGATCCAGCAAACAACCAGCCAGCACAAGCTCTCGGCCCCTTGGGAGGGCCCTTTCGTCATCAACAAAGCTCTAGGCAATGACTCCTACTACCTAATCAACGCGCAGAAGCCGAAGGCACACAAGAGAGATGATTCCGGCAAGGAGTCGGAACGACCATGGAACGCCAATCTCCTCCGAAGATTTACAGTTAAAAAGCAGTATGTATCATGCTAACTTTTGTACTAAGTACGAGAGAAAGGGTCCCCCGAGGAGCACTCGGGGACTACCCTTTTTTATCTATGGATAACGGATATCATGCCTATGAATATGTTACTACATTTGTCTTTTTGTCTGGCACCAGGCCTGACCAGTCGGCCCGGGGACTCGCCGCCTTAAGTTATATATAAAGTTATGCCTGCAGTCAGACCAGTAGTGTGCCGGCACCCAAGCCCCCTCTTGCCAAAAGTCACAGCTCGAAGAATCGACTGTCCGACTGGCAAGAGCCAAGGGCAGGAAAGGATGCCCACACAAAAAACGGCTAAGGACCAACGAACTTATATAACGCGAGCCGGCCTCCCGCCCCACCAGCCAGCTACTAGAGCAGTCGGCTGGCCGGCTTCCCGTTCACCTTGCTGCAATCTAAGAAAGCTCGAGTACTTCCCTTCCCAAAACAACCAAATCCTTCTCCAGCCACAGACTGCAGAGCAGCTGTCCGGCTGGGAAGGCGGCAGCTAAGGAGAGGCGGCAAAGGAAAAAGCCAAAAGGATGAAAAGGAAACATGAACGGAAGCCAAACACATGCATAATATTTACACAAAAGACCTTCGAAAGGCCAACATTCAACATAGTCTGAATACACCCCCAGTGGGTGGAACTGCGCAAATCTAAATATTGTTCAAAAGAGTAACAAGCAGGAAAGCAAGGATGGCGGATCAAGCCAGGGAAACGACGGGCGAGTTGGGCGGGTTGGTGGAGTCGGTGGTGCCGGCTGGAGGAGTGACTGGCTGGCGAGTCTCGGCATCGTTGCTAGAGGCACGATCAGGCTGAGGCAGGCTGGTCGCTTCACTGTCTGGCGCAGTGTCTTCACCATCCTCTCCCTCTTCTCCTTCGCCCTCATCACTGGAGGCAATCTCCTCCGCCGAGTCCTCACCTTCCGCCGGGTTCAGCCCGAACCACTCCTTCGGCTGAGCGACGCTGGCGTCATCCACCTCAGGAGCAAAGGTGCTGGTGTCGGTGTACACGGCGATCGCCGAGGCGCGCTGGATGATAGACGGCCGCACCGCCTCCAGCTCTTCATCAGCCTCCTGCCGCCAGGTGCTCAGCTGGTCCAAGTTCAGCCCAGGATACCAAGCTCGGACGAACTCCAGTGCCCGCCCGGCGCCGGACCGGGCCACTAACGCCTTCCAAGCCTCGAAGCGGCCGACTGTGACTTCCAGCCAGTCGGCGGTCCAACTTGGGGTGCGCGGGATCACCTCACCGGGCCAGAGGGCGGCCAGCACTTGCGCCCCGGCACGTTGAAGACGGCGGAGCATACGGTGGGCCGGCTGCAGGCGGGCTTGAAGTGCCAGAAGCTGCTCCTCAAGCGACCGGCCGGCACCCGGTGCAACCTCGGCCCCCGCCTGCCGTCGCGCGTCGTGGTAGGCCTCGATGGCTTGAGTGGCGGCAGCAGAGTAACCGGGAAAGTAATCTGCACAAAGAAGAAAGCAGTGGCACAAAGTCAAAAGACGAACTAGATAGTAGGAGGCAGGCAAAGAAACGACGAAGAAGGCGGCTCACCGTCGATCAAATCTTCTACCCGGTTGTAGGCTTGACTCAGCGCCTGCCTGGCCTCGGCCCAGTTCGCTGCCTCGGTCTCGTATTCGGCTTTGAGGGCGGCCTCGCTGTCCTGCGCCGCCTTCAGGGCCGCCGTGTGGCTCTCCTCCTCGTCGGCCAGCTTCTTGGCCAGGCAGTCACGCTCTTGAGCCAGGGCGGCGCACTCGGCCTCCTTGGAACGAAGGGCGGTCTGGGCTCCGCTCAGCTGGCTCCTCAAGTCAGCATTGGCCCTTGCAGATATGAAGAAAGAAGTTGTCAGGAAAAGATCCAACCCGACTACTCAGCAGTCGGCCCGAATCTCGGAGACTACACCCAGTGGGTGCACTGATGCGCCCCCACTTGAAACAAAAGATGAAGCACTTACTCTGGCTCTCGGTCAGATCGGTGGTTTTCTGATTCAACTCCTGGGCCTGGGAGTTGAAGGCAGCCGCGCGGAGGTTATGGTACTCCTGCAGACAAGATAAGTGATACAAGTAAGAACAAAACGACAATTAGAGTCTACCAAGAAGTTCCAAGCCGCCTGCTCAGCAGCCGACTCGGAACTTGGGGACTACACCCAGTGGGTGCGCTGACGCGCCCCCACGGAAGAAATCAGGAGCTATCAATGAAAAACGGAAGGACTCACCCAGATCACCGTTCGTGTCATGAGAAATTCTTGGGTGTACTGCTTCAGCGCGGTAGCTTGGGCCTAAATCCGGTTCCAGACGTCCTGTGCTGCCACGTTCAGCACGACCGTCCCACCGCCCGTCGTCCACCCGACGAGCTATCGCTAGCCGCTTCCAGGTCCTGGGCTGACTGGCCGGCGCCAGCGGCGTTGTGCGGATCTGGCGCTGAAGTCGCCTTCTCCGCGCGCCGACGGGACGGCGACAGGACCACAAGGTCCGCCCCGACAGTCAGCTCACCTCCGGCCGGCTGCACGGGCGGCGTGTCAGGCCAGTTACCTTGGCCCGTTCCAGCCGGCGGCGTCGGTTCCGCCTCCTTCCCCTTTGCCGGCTGGCCGCGGCTGGTCTCCTCCGTCGAGGGCACCGGAATGTCAGGTGCCGCGGCGCGAAGGGGGATGATGAGCAGCGGAGGTTGGTTCCGCTGGGCCTCCGCCTCCTCCATGGCCGCGGCCTCCACCTGGGCCTTGGCAGCCGCGTTGGCCTGTGCCTCCGCCGACTTCTCCCTCGCCTCCCGAGCCGCCTTCCGCTCCTCCGCCTCCCGCTCCTCCCGCGCTTCCCGCGTGTTTCGCTCTGTCTCCTCTAGGAGATCGACGCGAGGTCCACACGGCGGGAGCTTGAGGACCCTCCCGCGGGTCTGACTACGGAGGCGGTAGGGGCCCGTTCAAGAGAAAGTGGGGCCCTATTTGATAAGTCAAGAAGAAGGCTTAGAAAGATATCAACCGAAGAAGAAAAAGAAAATCATAAGAACGATAACACCTACACTGAAACCGACTGTGGCTGCTTCACCACCTTACGGAAGCGGGCCGCCTTCGCGGCTGCCTCATCCCGCTTGGTCGCCACCGCGGTACTCTTGGGCTTCTTCGGCCGGCTGCCGAAGTGGATCGATGCGGCCCGGCGTTTCTGCGCGCCGCCATGGGGAGCCGGCGTGGCAGATGGGCCCGCGCCTTGATGATTGGGCGCCGGCTGACGGCGTGGAACGACGTCGGCCTCGGCGTCATCCGGCCAATCCTCGAAGGCGGCCCTGAGCCCAGAGCCGCCTGCCTCGCCGCCCTCCCCTGCGACGTCTTCTTCCATGGCGGCCGCCCCCAGGTCCGGGTTGTCAACATCGTCCATCATGCGGTCAGGGAGGAACTAGCGTTCCACCCCCGCAGCACCGGTTGCCGGCGGAAGCATGGGATTCTGCCAAAACAAGCCGACTAGTCAGGAGTCGGCCATCATGAACCCGGCGACAACAAAAGAAGAAAAGAAGAGAAACTTACTACCAGCAGAGGATTGGCGCGAGAGTACGGCACCTTGCCGTACTGCCACTCCTCGGTGAGCTTGCAGTTGGAAATATAGTTCACCATGTAAGATACCTCGGCGTGAGGCATATCCTTGGCGCTTAGCCGGCATGGGTCGAAGCAGCCGCTCATCTGACAGATCATATGAGGTCGGCCCTGAAGCGGGAGCACCCGGCACTCCACGAAGACGGCCACCAGGTCAGACCCAATCAGGCCCTCCGACTGGATCATCACCCGGAGCCGTGCAACGGAGGCGGCCCCACCCTGAGACAGCGACCTGGCCCGGAAGGACCATGAGGGCTGCCTCCCAGCCGGCAGGCCGGCTATGTAAGGCGGCAGATTGACGAAGTCGCCTTGGGGAGCGATGTTCTTCACGTAGAGGTAGGATTTCTGCCAGAGCTTCACCGACTGGATCAGTGGGATGGGCGGAAACGGGTTGTTGTCGCTCGTGCTCCGCATGGGGATGAAGGCGCCACATGGGGCGGGCACGCCCGCGACGACAATGCCAAGCTTGCACTGGAAGAATTCTCCCCACAGTTCGAGGGTGGGGAGGACGCCGAGAAAACCCTCGCACAGGGCGACGAAGGCGGACAGCAGCATCACCGCATTCGGAGTAAGGTGATGCGGCTGGAGATGATAAAATTCGAGGAAGGAGCGGAGGAACCCGCTCGTCGGCAGGCCGAAGCCGCGCAGGCAGTGCGAGCGGAAGATTACCCACTCGTCCTCCTCCGGTGCCGACGAGATCTCCCTCTCCGGCATAAGGCGGACCCGCACAAAATCCGCGCCTGGCAGCCGCCGCGTCCGGCGGAGGAAGTCGACATGGTCATCATGGACGTTGGAGCCGTCTCAGGAGCTCAACAACGCCATAGGAACGGCGCGGCGATGAGAAAGGTGCGGCGGAAGAAAGGCGCGCGACCCTGCTATGACGAAGCAACGGCAAGCCAAGGAGATTGGCGGGAAGCCGGGCGGCGGCGGGTGGCTGTGGCGGCGGAGAGGAGGAAGAAGAAGGAAGGGGCAGAGCGAGGGAGAGCGCGCGAAGCGGAGGAGGCAGGGCGTGGGGGCGTGGGAATAACTGCACCCACTCCCCCACGCCTCGTGATTATTGAGCCTTCACGGCGTGCGGAAACCGCCACTGGGAGGCACGCGACTATCTGGGCCGCAGAAGATCCGCGCGTGGGCCGAGGCCCTATAGTGGCGGGCCCCGGACTGCAGCGGTGTCCCGTCACGCGCGTGGGCTCACAGGTCCCTCCAGCCGTGGGGTGCCACGTGGCGCGCATGCGACGAACGGTCAACTCGCAGCCTGACTCGCGCGCCGACTGGAACCCGGCTTCAAGCTTCGAACTCTCTAGAAGACGGCACGCCTAGTCAAAGTCGGCTCCCAGTTCCCGGCCCCTGAAGATAGGAAGCTGACTGAGCTCCTCGTCTTTTTTCTGCCTCGGAGCCCAACCAGCTTCGGGGACTACTGTGAGAGTAAATGATCACGGGTAGCCTAGCCGGCTTCCCCTGGTTCTTCAGAAAAATTATAGGCCGATTGAGCCTCCAAGCGTCCAAGACATGGGGCCGCCTTCCCCCAGCTGGCTACCTCTCAGGCCGGCTGTGCAGAGGCAGCCCAACCCTGAAATCTTTGGGAAACAAGACCACGAGAAGGCCGACTCCAAGAAGCCGGCCATGAGAAGGCCGACTCCCAGGAGCCAGCCCCTCAGTAGGCGGCCAAGATTGTGCCCTCAGAGTCTGCACCCACATAACGGTGACAAGATGGGGCGTGGCTACAGTGAAGCCTGCCACCCCCGAATCCCGGGGCACGCATGGTCACAGTGCGTCGTACGGGGCGGCCATCACCCGTCCGGTGCAGCACTGTTGCCACGTTGATCGTGACGTCACCCACGGCAAGCGGTCAGTATGAACCGTGGGTGGCAGGCCCCCTCAGTCAGGGAGACCCCAAAGGCGTCCAGGCTTCCCGCAGTCAGCCTGGGGTACGGCTCCCAATAGCCGGCCAGCTCTCTCCCTCAAAAGAGGTGCCTCATTAAGGAGATAAGACAAGGTAAGGCTACAGTGATGAGCCGCCTCGTGATGACACTGTAGCCATGCTTACCATGACAAAGCCCTCGTCACCAGAGACAAGGCAACAGTAACCAGCCTCCGACAAAACTCCCGAGTGGTGGGGCCAGCCTGTCGACCAGAGGGCCGGCGGCCGGTGGGGCCTACCAGGCGGCGGGCCCATCAGTCGGCGGAGAAGCCGGCCAGCATAGACACAGACGGCTGGGGCCCACGCCCAGCCGGATTACCATTGTACCCCTGGGGGGTAGGCCTATATAAACCCCCCAGGAAACGCATGCAGGGGGCTCTCTCTTTGGATAGTTTTTAGACACCGCAATGAGAGGAGGAGCAGGCAAGCCTTGCTCCTCTTCATCCTTTCACCAAACAGCTCAAGGAGCCTCTTGTAGCTTCTTGCCGATCTAGTAACCATGCGGAGACCCCACAGAGCAGCAGTAGGGGTGTTATCTCCACGGAGAGCCCTGAAGCTGGGTAAGATTCACCGGCGTGCATGTCTTCGCCTTATCCCGTTTCCAGGCAGCGGCGATGTTTTATTGGCTCCCACAATGATAAGCCACCCGTTGGCATATGTCGCACCAGCCACCCAACAGCGGTATTAGAGAGGCTAGCAATGGTGGAATGGTGAGAGTGCGTATAATCCATGGACTCAACATTAGTCATAAAGAACTCATATACTTATTGCAAAAATCTACAAGTTATCAAAGCAAAGTATTACGCGCATGCTCCTAGGGGGATAGATTGGTAGGAAAAGACCATCGCTCGTCCCCGACCGCCACTCATAAGGAAGACAATCAATAAATAAATCATGCTCCGACTTCATCACATAACGATTCACCATACGTGCATGCTACGGGAATCACAAGCTTTAACACAAGTATTTCTCAAATTCACCACTACTCAACTAGCACGACTCTAATATCACCATCTCCATATCTCAAAACAATTATCAAGTATCAAGCTTCCCATAGTATTCAACACACTCATAAGAGAATTTTATTATTAATCTTGTATACCAAGCATATAGGATTATTGAAGCAATTTACCATGCCATTTAAGACTCTCAAAATAACCTAAGTGAATCATGAGAGATCAATAGTTTCTATAAAACAAATCCACCACCGCTCTATAAAAAATATAAGTGAAGCACTAGAGCAAAATTATATAACTCAACAGATATAAGTGAAGCACATAGAGTATTCTAATAATTTCCAAATCATGTGTGTCTCTCTAAAAAGGTGTGTACATAAAAGATGATTGTGGTAAACTAAAAAGCAAAGACTCAAATCATACAAGACGCTCCAAGCAAAACACATATCATGTGGTGAATAAAAATATAGCTCCAAGTAAAGTTACCGATAGAAGTAGACGAAAGAGCGGATGCCTTCCGGGGCATCCCCAAGCTTTGGATTTTAGGTGTCCTTATATTATCTTGGGGGTGCCATGGGCATCCCCAAGCTTAGGCTCTTGCCACTCCTTGTTCCATAGTCCATCAAATCCTCACCCAAAACTTGAAAACTTCACAACACAAAACTTAAAGTAGAAAATCTCGTGAGCTCCGTTAGCGAAAGAAAACAAAAGACCACTTCAAGGTACTGTAATGAACTCATTATTTATTTATATTGGTGTTAAACCTACTGTATTACAACTTCTCTATGGTTTATAAACTATTTTACTAGCCATAGATTCATCAAAGTAAGCAAACAACACACAAAAACAGAATCTGTCAAAAACAGAACAGTCTGTAGTGATCTGTAGCTAGCGCAAGATCCGGAACCCCTAAAATTCGAAAATAAATTGCTGGACGTGAGGAATTTATCTATTAATCATATGCAAAAAGAATTAACTAAATATCACTTTCCATATAAAAATGGAAGCAGTTCTCGTGAGCGCTAAAGTTTCTGTTTTTTACAGCAGGATTAACAAGACTTTCCCCAAGTCTTCCCAACGGTTCTACTTGGCACAAACACTAATTAAGCACAAAAAACACAACCAAAACATAGGCTATATAATTTATTTATTACTAAACAGTATCAAAAATCAAGGAATAAAAATAAAATTGGGTTGCCTCCCAACAAGCGCTATCGTTTAACGCCCCTAGCTAGGCATAAAAAGCAAGGATAGATCTAGGTATTACCATCTTTGGTAGGCAATCCATAAGTGGCTATCATAATTGATTCATAAGGTAATTTAATTTTCTTTCTAGGAAAGTATTCCATGCCTTTCCTTAACGTAAATTGGAATCTAATATTTATTTCCTTCATATCAATAATTGCACCAATCGTTCTAAGGAAATGTCTACCAAGAATAATAGGACACGAAGGATTGCAATATATGTCAAGAATGATAAAATCTATGAGCACATAATTCCTATTTGCAACAATAAGAACATCATTAATTCTTCCCATAGGTTTCTTAATAGTGGAATACGCAAGGTGCAAGTTTAGAGAGCAATCATCAAAATCACGAAAACCTAACAAATCACACAAAGTCTTTGGAATCGTGGAAACACTAGCACCCAAATCACATATAGCATAGCATTCATGATCTTTAATTTTAATTTTAATAGTTGGTTCCCACTAATCATAAAGTTTTCTAGGGATATAAACTTCCAACTCAAGTTTTTCTTCATAAGATTGCATCAAAGCATCAACGATATGTTTAGTAAAAGCTTTATTTTGGCTATAAGCATGAGGAGAATTTAGCACGGATTGAAACAAGAAAATGCAATCTATCAAAGAGAAATTATCATAATTAAATCCCTTGAAATCCAAAATAGTAGGTCATTAGTATCTAGAGTTTTGATCTCTTCAATCCCACTTTTATCAAATTTAGCATCAAGATCTAAAAACTCCGAATTTTTGGAACGCCTTCTAGGTAAAGGTGGATCATATTCAGTCCCATCATTATCAAGATTAATATTGCAAAACAAAGATTTAATAGGGGACACATCAATAACTTTTAGATCTTCATCTTTATTATCATGGAAACTAGAAGAACACGCTATTATAAAGGAATCTTTGTTAGCACGCATCCTAGCGATTCTTTCTTTGCACTCATCAATGGAAATTCTCATGGCTTTGAGAGACTCATTGATATCATGCTTAGGTGGAATAGATCTAAGTTTCAAAGAATCAACATTAAGAGAAATTTTAAACAATTTTAAACAATTTTAAACAATTTTAAATCAACGTTCCTAGCCAACTCATCAATCTTAAACAATTTTTCTTCAATCAAAGCATTGAAATTCTTTTGCGAAGTAATAAATTATTTAATATTAGATTCAAAATCAGAGGGCATATTATTAAAATTTTCATAAGAATTGTTGTAGGAATTACCATAATTATTAGAGGAATTACTAGGATACGGCCTAGGGTTAAAGTTTCCTCTATACGCGTTGTTACCAAAATTGTTCCTACCAACAAAATTCACATCCATAGATTCATTATTATTCTCAATCAAAGTAGACAAAGGCATATCATTAGGATTAGAAGAAACACTTTTATTAGCAAATAATTTCATAAGTTCATCCATCTTTCCACTCAAAACATTGATTTCTTCTATCGCATGCACTTTCTTATTAGTGGATCTTTCAGTGTGCCATTGAGAATAATTAACCATAATATTATCTAGGAGTTTAGTAGCTTCTCCTAAAGTGATTTCCATAAAAGTGCCTCCCGTGGCCGAATCTAAAAGATTTCTAGAAGCAAAATTCAATCCGGCATAAATTTTTTGTATAATCATCCACAAATTCAAACCATGTGTTGGGCAATTACGTATCATTAATTTGATCCTCTCCCAAGCTTGTGCAACATGTTCATGATCAATTTGCTTAAAATTCATAATATCGTTTCTAAGAGAGATGATCTTAGCGGGAGGAAAATACTTAGAGATAAAAGCATCTTTGCACTTATTCCAAGAATCAATACTATTTTTAGGCAAAGACGAAAACCAAGCTTTAGCACGATCTCTAAGCAAAAAAGGAAATAGCTTCTATTTAACAATATCATTGTCCACGTCTTTCTTCTTTTGCATATCACACAAATCAACGAAACTATTTAGATGGGTAGCGGCATCTTCACTAGGAAGGCCGGAAAACGGATCTTTCATGACAAGATTAAGCAAGGCAGCATTAATTTCACAAGATTCAGCATCGGTAAGAGGAGCAATCGGAGTGCTAATAAAATCATTGTTGTTGGTATTGGTAAAGTCACACAATTTAGTGTTATCTTGAGCCATCGTGACAAGCAAGCAATCCAACACACTAGCAAACAAGAAACGGGCAAAAAGAGGCAAATAGAGAAAGAGAGGGAGGATAGAGAGAGAGAGAGGGCGAATAAAACGGCAAGGGTGAAGTGGGGGATAGGAAAATGAGAGGCAAATGGTAAATAATGTAATGCGGGAGATAAGGGTTTGTGATGGGTACTTGGTATGTTTGACTTTTGCGTAGACCTCCCTGGCAACGGCGCCAGAAATCCTTCTTGCAACCTCTTGAGCAGTGCGTTGGTTTTTCCCTTGAAGAGGAAAGGGTGATGCAGCAAAGTAGCGAAAGTATTTCCCTCAGTTTTTGAGAACCAAGGTATCAATCCAGTAGGAGGCTATGCGCGAGTCCCTTGCACCTGCACAAAACAAATAAATCCTCGCAACCAACGCAATAAGGGGTTGTCAATCCCTACACGGTCACTTACGAGAGTGAGATCTGATAGATATGATAATTTAATATTTTTGGTATTTTTATGATAAAGAAGCAAAGTAAAATAAAAGGCAATGAAAATAACTAAGTATTGGAAGATTAATATGATGAAGATAGACCCGGGGGCCATAGGTTTCACTAGTGGCTTCTCTCAAGAGTATAGGTATTTTACGGTGGGTGAACAAATTACTGTTGAGCAATTGACAAAATTGAGCACAGTTATGAGAATATCTAGGTATGATCATGTATATAGGCATCACGTCCGAGACAAGTAGACCGACTCCTACCTGCATCTACTACTATTACTCCTCACATCGACCGCTATCCAGCATGCATCTAGAGTATTAAGTTCATAAGAACAGAGTAATGCCTTAAGCAAGATGACATGATGAAGAGGGATAAATTCATGCAATATGATAAAAAAAACATCTTGTTATCCTCGATGGCAACAATACAATACGTGCCTTGCTGCCCCTACTGTCACTGGGAAAGGACACCGCAAGATTGAACCCAAAGCTAAGCACTTCTCCCATTGCAAGAAAGATCAATCTAGTAGGCCAAAACAACCTGATAATTCGAAGAGACTTGCAAAGATAACCAATCATACATAAAAGAATTCAGAGAAGATTCAAATATTGTTCATAGATAAACTTGATCATAAACCCACAATTCATTGGTCTCAACAAACACACCGCAAAAGAAGATTACACCGAGTAGATCTCCACAAGTGAGGGGGAGAACTTTGTATTGAGACCCAAAAAGAGAGAAGAAGCCATCTAGCTAATAACTATGGACCCGTAGGTCTGAGGTAAACTACTCACACTTCATCGGAGAGGCTATGGTGTTGATGTAGAAGCCCTCTGTGATCGATGCCCCCTCCGGCGGAGCTCCGGAACAGGCCCCAAGATGGGATCTCGTGGATACAGAAAGTTACGGCAGTGGAATTAGGGTTTTGGCTCCGTATCTGATCGTTTGGGGGTACGTAGGTATATATAGGAGGAAGAAGTACGTCGGTGGAGAAACTGGGGGCCCATGAGGGTCGAGGGCACGCCGGGGGGGTAGGCGCGCTCCCTACCTCGTCGCCTCCCTGTTGGTTGCTTGACGTAGGATCCAAGTCTCCTGGGTCTTGTTCATTCCAAAAATCACGTTACTGAAGGTTTCATTCCGTTTGGACTCCGTTTGATATTCCTTTTCTTTGAAACCCTAAAATAGGCAAAAAACAACAATTCTGGGCTAGCCTCCGGTTAGTAGGTTAGTCCCAAAAATAATATAAAAGTGGATAATAAAGCCCAATAATGTCCAAAACAGTAGATAATATAGCATGGAGCAATCAAAAATTATTGATACATTGGAGACGTATCAGCCCACCCCCCTGGGCGCGCCCTCCACCCTCGTGGGCCCCTCGTGGCTCCCCTGATGTATTTCTTCCGCCTTTATATATCCATATACCTTAAAACTATCAGAGAGCAGAATAGATCGGGAGTTCCGCCGCTAGAAGTCTCCGTAGCCACCGAAAACCAATCTAGACCCGTTCTGGCACCCTGCCGGAGGGGGCAATCCCTCTCCGGTGGCCATCTTCATCATCTCGATGCTCTCCATGACGAGGAGGGAGTAGTTCTCCCTCAGGGCTAAGGGCATGTACCAGTAGCTATGTGTTTGATCTCTCTCTCTCTCTCTCTCTCTCTCTCTCTCTCTCTCTCGTGTTCTTGAGGTGGTACGATCTTGATGTATCGCGAGCTTTTCTATTATAGTTGGATCTTATGATGTTTCTCCCCCCTCTACTCTCTTGTAATGGATTGAGTTTTCCCTTTGAAGTTATCTTATCGGATTGAGTCTTTAAGGATTTGAGAACACTTGATGTATGTCTTGCGTGGGATACCTGTGGTGACAATGGGGTATTCTATGATCCACTTGATGTATGTTTTGGTGATCAACTTGCGGGTTCCGTGACCTTGGGAATCTATGTATAGGGGTTGGCACACGTTTTCGTCTTGACTCTCCGGTAGAAACTTTGGGGCACTCTTTGAGGTTCTATGTGTTGGTTGAATAGATGAATCTGAGATTGTGTGATGCATATCGTATAATCATACCCACGGATACTTGAGGTGACATTGGAGTATCTAGGTGACATTAGGGTTTTGGTTGATTTGTGTCTTAAGGTGTTATTTTAGTACGAACTCTAGGGCTGTTTGTGACACTTATAGGAATAGCCCAACGGATTGATTGGAAAGAATAACTTTGAGGTGGTTTCGTACACTACCATAATCTCTTCGTTTGTTCTCTGCTATTGGTGACTTTGGAGTGACTCTTTGTTGCATGTTGAGGGATAGTTATATGATCCAGTTATGTTATTATTGTTGAGAGAACTTGCACTAGTGAAAGTATGAACCCTAGGCCTTGTTTCAACTTGCAATACCGTTTGTGCTCACTTTTATCATTAGTTACCTTGCTGTTTTCATATTTTCATATTACAAAAACCATTATCTACTATCCATATACCACTTGCATCACCATCTCTTCGCCGAACTAGTGCACCTATACAATTTACCATTGTATTGGGTGTGTTGGGGACACAAGAGACTCTTTGTTATTTGGTTGCAGGGTTGCTTGAGAGAGACCATCTTCATCCTACGCCTCCTACGGATTGATAAACCTTAGGTCATCCACTTGAGGGAAATTTTCTACTGTCCTACAAACCTCTGCACTTGGAGGCCCAACAACGTCTACAAGAAGAAGGTTGTGTAGTAGACATCAAGCTCTTTTCTGGCGCCGTTGCCGGGGAGGTGAGTGCTTGAAGGTATATCTTTAGATATTGCAATCGAGTCTTTTAGTTTCTTGTTTTATCACTAGTTTAGTTTATAAAAGAAAATCACCAAAAAATGGAATGAAGTTTGCCTCATATGCTTCATCTTTTTAATATCTTTTGTGAGTATGATAGAAAGGAAAATTGTGCCAAAGTGTTAGAAGAAGAATGCATTAAAAATTTTGGCACTAAATCTTTGAATGATGAGCATGATTGCAATGTTGTTAGTATGAACTCCTTGAATATCCATAGTACTAATGATGATTGCACCAGTTATGATGAAAATGTCTCCTAGAAACATGTCAATTTTTGTGGAGTGCATTGGGTTTGCAAGTACACACCAAATAGGGAAGATAGATATTGCAAGAGGCATAAGCATTTAGAAACTAAATTGTTGCAAGAAAGGCTAGGTGTTTGTGCTGAAAGATTCAATGTTTATCGCCAGCCTTGTGAACTTTGCAATGAACATGGTAATTTAAAGCTCCAATGCTATTTTTTCATGATCAAGTCGTGTCCAAAATTTGTGATAACTTGATTACCCTTGAGCATCATAAAGAGCTTAGTCTTCTTTTGGGGTATGAAGAAATGAAACATATAACTGAGGGTATTCCAAAATTTAATCTCGATAAATTTCTTGATTTTGATCTAGAGGAAATTTATATGTATTGTGCGGTGAATTGCATTGAAAACCCTTATATTTCCAATTACATCAAGAAAAGAAAACAAATAGAAGATGAAGAGAATACCAACGAAAGGGAAGAGACTTCCCAATATCCTCCTATTATTTCTTATGATGAATCAGGTAACGAGGAGGAGCCTTCTATTTAACTAATCTCATTAATAAGGAGCTCCAAAAAGAGGATTGAACCCACACATGACGTGGTGAAGAAGAAGAAAAGAAAAAGGAAGATAGTTAAAAAGATATCTCTCCCAAATAATGTTGCTCCTATTATTGTGCCACATGAAAATATAATTGTGGAAGATGATGCACTTGATGATGATCTCGTTATGCCTATTGCTTGTTGTGATTATGATTGGGAAGATAATGATACTTCTTATGATCTTGAAAATCTTTTTGGCACTTGCTTGGAAGAATATGATAATTCCTATACTATTGGTGCTATCCATACTATTGATGATGAGAGTTATTATGCTTATGATATGAAAAGGCCCAAGCTTGGGGATGCTATGTTTGATGAAGATGATGTTTTTGGGAATATATTTGCTGCAATTAATGTTTGTCCCAAGCTTGGGGATGCTATGTTTAATGAAGATGATATTTTTGGTCTCCCAAGTTTGGATATGCAAATTTATAATGATGATAGAATGCCTCCTACTATGATGATTATATTGATGAAAGTGGATTTGGAGAGGTCATGACTTTATTTAGTAATGATTCCACTATCTTGGAAGAGGTTTTAATCGATTATGATACTCCCACTATTCCGATTGAGAAGAATTTTGCTTATGTGGAGAGTAGTAAATTTTCTATGCTTGTAGATCATGAAAAGAATGCTTTACGTGCTGGTTATATTGTTGAATTCATTCATGATGCTACTGAAAATTATTATGAGGAAGGAATATATGCTTGTAGGAATTGCAATAATATCAAGTTTCCTCTCTATGTGCTTAAAGTTTTGAAGTTATGCTTGTTTTACCTTCCTATGCAAGTTGATTCTTGTTCTCACAAGTTGTTTGCTCACAAAATCCCTATGCATAGGAAGTGGGTTAGACTTAAATGTGCTAGTCATATTCTTCATGATGCTCCCGTTATGTTTCAATTCTTATCTTTTACGTGAGCATCATTGAAATCATCATGCCTAGCTAGGGGCATTAAACGATAGCGCTTGTTGGGAGGCAACCCAACTTTATTTTTGTTCCTTGCTTTTTGTTACTGTTTAGTAATAAATAATTTATCTAGACTCTGTTATGGTTGTGTTTTTTGTGTTTAATTAGTGTTTGTGCCAAGTAGAACCTTTGGGAAGACTTGGGGAAAGTCTTTGCGATCTTGCTGTAAAAAACAGAAACTTTAGCGCTCATGAGAATTGATGCCATTTTTTACTGGAGAGTGATATTTAGTTAATTCTTTTTGCACATGATTAATAGAAAAATTACTCAGGTCCACCAATTTATTTGAGAATTTTATGAGTTACATAAGTATACGTTTGATACAGATTACTACAGACTGTTCTGTTTTTGACAGATTCTGGTTTCTATGTGTTGTTTTCTTATTTTGATGAATCTATGAGTAGTATCGGAGGGTATGAACCATAGAGAAGTTGGAATATAGTAGATATTACACCAATATGAATTTATAATGAGTTCATTACAGTACCTTATGATGGTGATTTGCTTTCTTATACTAACGGAGCTTACGAGTTTTCTGTTAAGTTTTGTGTTGTGAAGTTTTCAAGTTTTGGGTAAAGATTCAATGGACTATGGAATAAGGAGTGGCAAGATACTAATCTTGGGGATGCCCAAGGAACACCAAGGTAATATTCAAGGACAACCAAAATCCTAAGCTTGGGGATGCCCTGGAAGGCATCCCCTCTTTCGTCTTCGTTCATCGGTAACTTTACTTGGAGCTATATTTTTATTCGCCACATGATATGTGTTTTGCTTGGAGCGTCAATTTATTTTGTTAGGATTTGCTTGCTGTTTGAATAAAATACCAAGATCTGAAATTCTTTACTGTTAGAGAGTCTTCAAATAGTTGCATGATTATTCGACTACTCATTGATCTTCACTTATATCTTTCGGAGTAGTTTGTCATTTGCTGTAGTGCTTTACTTATATCCTTTTAGAGCATGGTGGTGGTTTTATTTTATAGAAATAGATGAACTCTCATGCTTCACTTATATTATTTTGAGAGTATTTAGAACAGCATGGTAATTTTCTTTGGTTATGAAATTAGTCCTAATATGATGGGCATCCAAGAGGGATATAATAAATTTTTTCAAATAAAGTGCATTGAATACTATGAGAAGTTTGATACTTGATAATTGTTTTGAGATATGGAGATGGTGATATTAGAGTCCTGCTAGTTGAGTGGTTGTGAATTTGAGAAATGCTTGTGTTAAAGTTTGTGATTCCCGTAGCATGCACGCATGGTGAACCATTATGTGAGGAAGTCGGAGCATGATTTGTTTATTCATTGTCCTCCTTATGAGTGGCGGTCGGGGACGAGCGATGGTCTTTTCCTACCAATCTATCCCCCTAGGAGCATGAGCATAGTACTTTGTTTCAATAACTAATAGATTTTTGCAATAAGTATGTGAGTTCTTTATGACTAATGTTGAGTCCATGGATCGTACACACCCTCACCCTTCCACCATGATAGCCTCTCTAGTACGGCGCAACTTTCGCCGGTACCTTAAACCCACCATATACCTTCGTCAAAACAACCACCATACCTACCTATTATGGCATTTCCATAGCCATTCCGAGATATATTGCCATGCAACTTTCCACCATTCCGTTTATTATGACACGCTTCATCATTGTCATATTGCTTTGCATGATCATGTAGTTGATATCGTATTTGTGGCAAAGCCACCTCTCATAATTCTTTCATACATGTCACTCATGCATCATTGCACATCCCGGTACACCGCCGGAGGCATTCATATAGAGTCATACTTTGTTCTAGTATCGAGTTGTAATCATTGAGTTGTAAATAAATAGAAGTGTGATGATCATCATTCATAGAGTATTGTCCCAAAAAAAGGCCAAATAAAAAAGAGAGGAAGGCCAAATAAAAAAATAAAATAAAATAAAAGGGACAATGCTACTATCCTTTTTTCCACACTTGTGCTTCAAAGTAGCACCATGATCTTCATGATATAGAGTCTCTTGTTTTGTCACTTCCATTTACTAGTGGGAAATTTTCATTATATAACTTGGCTTGTATATTCCAACAGTGGGCCTCCTCAAGTGCCCTAGGTGTTCATGAGCAAGCAAGTTGGATGCACACCCACTAAGTTTCTTTTGTTGAGCTTTCATACATTTATAGCTCTAGTGCATCTGTTGCATGGAAATCCCTACTCACTCACATTGATATCTATTAATGGGCATCTCCATAGCCCGTTGATACGCCTAGTTGATGTGAGACTATCTTCTCCCTTTTTGTCTTCTCCACAACCACCATTCTATTCCACCTATAGTGCTATGTCCATGGCTCATGCTCATGTATTGCATGAAGATTGAAAAGGTTTGAGAACATCAAAAGTACGAAACAATTGCTTTGCTTGTCATCGGGGTTGTGCATGATTTAAATATTTTGTGTGGTGAAGATGGAGCATAGCCAGACTATATGATTTTGTAGGGATAACTTTCTTTGGCCATGTTATTTTGAGAAGACATAATTGCTTTGTTAGTATGCTTGAAGTATTATTATTTTTATGTCAATATTAAACTTTTGTCTTGAATCTTATGGATCTGAATATTCTTGCCACAATAAAGAGAATTACATGGATAAATATGTTAGGTAGCATTACTTTGGAGTGATTGTTTGTTGCATGTTGAGGGATAGTTATATGATCCAGTTATGTTATTATTGTTTAGAGAACTTGCACTAGTGAAAGTATGAACCCTAGGCCTTGTTTCAACGCATTGCAATACCGTTTGTGCTCACTTTTATCATTAGTTACCTTGCTATTTTTATATTTTCAGATTACAAAAACCATTATCTACTATCCATATACCTCTTGCATCACCATCTCTTCACTGAACTAGTGCACATATACAATTTACCATTGTATTGGGTGTGTTGGGGACACAAGAGACTCTTTGTTATTTGGTTGCAGGGTTGCTTGAGAGAGACCATCTTCATCCTATGCCTCCTATGGATTGATAAACCTTAGGTCATCCACTTGAGGGAAATTTGCTACTGTCCTACAAACCTCTGCACTTGGAGTCCCAACAACGTCTACAAGAAGAAGGTTGTGTAGTAGACATCAATGGCGCAGCGTGCGGGTCCTGAGAAATAAGTGTGAATACCATCAAGAAGAACGTGTAAAGGTTACCTCCGTTGCGTTCCAGTCCTTCTAGAGGACTTGATATCAGGCCTACGAAAAAAGTGCCTGTAATGAGAAAAATGAGTAAAAGTATGTGCGTCCAGGATCGTTTTTGCCGAATTGTAGCCCCCGGGTTGTCTCGTGCCTCCGTCGATGTCCATGGTATTTTGAGTGCGTAATTGTGTACGCGTGGTACGAATGCCACTACCTCGTTGGGGCTGGGACGGAGGCCGAATTGCTAGTCGAGCTCTTGACGAGCCGTGTTGTCCTGTTGAAGTGTAGTCTGGACCCTCTTGGTGGTGTCCAGGGGCTTGGCAGCTGGATTACAATATGCTGCTTGAGAAGGCCGTTTTGTACTTCTGCTGCCAGGGCGGCGGTTTGCTCCTCTGTTTGGAGGGAGCGTTCCGTATTGCCATTGACTATTATGATGCCGCGTGGACCGGGCATCTTGAGCTTGAGATAAGCATAGTGTGGCACTGCGTTAAATCTAGCAAACGCGGTTCGTCCGAGCAGTGCATGGTAGCCGCTGCGGAAGGGGATGATATCGAAGATTAACTCTTTGCTTCGGAAGTTGTCCGGAGAACCGAAGACCAACTCCAGCGTGATTGAGCCTGTACAACGGGCCTCTACACCTGGTATGGCTCCTTAAAAGGTAGTCTTTGTTGGTTTGATTCATGAGGGATTAATGCCCATCTTCCGTACTGTATCTTGGTACAATAGATTGAGGCTGCTTCCACCATCCATCAGGACTCGTGTGAGGTGGAATCCGTCGATGATTGGGTCATGGACCAGTACGGCCTAACCGCCATGGCGGATACTAGTCGGATGATCTCGTCGATCGAAGGTGATCTGAAATGACGACCATGGATTGAACTTGGGGGCGACTGGCTCTACCGCGTAGACGTCCCTGAGTGCTCACTTGCGCTCCTTTCTGGGATGTGCATGGCATATATCATGTTCACCGTTTTGACTTGGGGGGGGGGGGATTTCTTCTGTCCCCTGGTGTTCGGCTGCCGGGGCTCTTCATCATCGTCCTCACTTTGTGATCCCTTTTCTTTGTTTTCGGCATTTAACTTTCCCGCCCGCTTGAAGACCCAACAATCCCTGTTGGTATGATTGGCTTGCTTATCCGGGGTGCCGTGAATTTGGCACGGACGGTCGAGTATGCGGTCCAGGCTGGAAGGTCCTTCATTGTTTCTTTTGTAGGGCTTCTTCTGTTGTCCGGTCTTGGAGCCATTGAATCCTCCATTGACTGTCGTGTCCTCGGTGTTGCCACCATTGCTTTGGCGTTTGTGTCTATTGCGCTGGAGCTTGCCGGTGTTGTTCTTGGCCTCGGTGGGGCCCGCCTCGCTGCCTGTGTTTTTGGTATGAGCTAGCCAGCTGTCCTCGCCTGCGCAAAAGCAGGTCATGAGTGCCGTAAGGGCTGCCATTGACTTTGGTTTTTCTTGTCTGAGGTGGCATGCTAGCCATTCGTCACGGATGCTGTGTTTGAAGGCTGCTAGGGCCTCGGCATCCGGACAATCAACGATCTGGTTCTTCTTGGTTAGGAACCTAGTCCAGAATTTTCTGGCTGATTCTCCAGGTTGTTGAACTATGTGGCTTAGGTCATCGGCGTCTGGTGGCCGGACATAAGTTCCTTGGAAGTTGTCCAGGAAAGCCTATTCCAAGTCTTCCCAGCTGCCGATGGAGTTCTCAGGCAGGCTATTTAACTAGTGCCGAGGTGGTCCTTTGAGATTTAATGGGAGGTATTTAATGGCGTGGAGGTCATTTACTCGGGCCATGTGGATGTGGAGGATGAAATCCTCAATCCATACTGCAGGATCAGTTGTGCCATCATATATTCGATATTGACCACTACTAGGAAAAGGGCTATAGCTAATATGGACATTAATGGCGCACCATGTATATGGTGTGCCACTGCTATATAGCAGTGGCGCACCAGATATAGGTGCGCCATTAGTGTCCTCATTACTAATGGCGCACCAGACACATGGTGCGCCATTACTAGCAAATTTTATTTTCTTATTTTCCCAAAACTATTAATGGCGCACCAGGGCACAGTGCGCCATTACTAACATTTTTTATTTTTTTCAAAACTAGTAATGGCGCACCACAACCACGGTGCGCCACTACTAACAATTATATTTTTTTGCAAAACTAGTAATGGTGCACCCCTAACTGGTGCGCCATTAGTAACCACGATTACTAATTTTTAGGTGGTGCGCCATTAGTAACCTGAGAGCAGTTAGATATTTTGGACAGCCACCTACCACACTCACTTTCCCCACTTCATTCTCTCCACCTCCTCCTCCAAGCTTGTCTCGGCTTCCTCCTCCTCCTCACCTCATTTGCACCATAGATTCACCCAAATTAAGTGGTTAAATTACCTTTTTGATAGGTAAGTAAGGGGAAAGCTTTCTTTATGTTGTAGATCTACTTTTTTCTCCCTCCAACAACGTGCACATGCACTTCTTATGGCCTAGCTAGATCTACGTATGTTTGTGGTGTTGCATATGTTTGCGGTTTTGCATATATGTTTGTGTTTGCAGGTACCGTTATTTGAAATGCGATAGTTGCCAATATTTTGCCGGAATGTTGATTCATTTCCGTTTCGGCGAGAATTTAGCACTATGCATTCTTTTTGGTCCTATTTTTAGGCAAAGTCATGCCAAATTGTTTCTTGGTTCTAAAATATCGTTTTGCTCTACCCTGCAGGCGACCATGGTCCGCACGATGACCGAAGGCATCGTGAATAGGTTTTTGAGCTCGGCGAAGGCCGAGATGCTTCAAAAGAACGAGAGGAGATAAGATGTCCGTGTCGAAGATGCAAGCTGAAGAGCCTTATTACGGATCCGGATTCCGGACAGGTGCGGGACCACCTGCTCTTGCGTGGTTTCATGGATGGCTATCGATGGCAAGGTGATGAAGATGACTATGAAGTCGTCCATGGGGCCCGGGCAAGAAATGATGAAGGGCAGCAAGACAACCACCGCGGGGAGGGCGGGCGAGAAGACGAAGAATCTCCAGGACATGATCACGACGGTGATGCTGTACACAATCATCATGTAGAAGATGCCGGACATGATGATGAGGAAGATCAAGACGAAGGGCATGATCATGAAGATGAAGATGCCGGAGCAGACGACGATGGACCATCGATGGGCTGGGTGCAGGACCCTCATATTCAAGAGCTGCTTCTCAAGCAGACGGATAACGCAAGAGTTGCCACCTGAGAGAAAGCCAAGCTGGATCAACTAGAGATAGACGCGGTTACTCCATTGTATGACGGATGCGGGCACGAGGATACCCGCCTAAAAGTAACGCTCATGGCTCTGGAGATGAAGGTAAAACATAAAATGACCGACGCATGCTTCGACGAGAACATGTCATTCTGGCACGAACGTCTTCCCAAGGGGAACAAGTGCCCGACCAGTTTCGAGGAGGCGAAGAAAATCGTGTGTCCTCTGGATTTACTGCACGTGAAATACCATGTGTGCATGAACAATTGCATCATTTATCGGGATGAGGATGCGGAGTTTACCATATGTCCAGTGTGCGGTGTCACTCGATACAAGAAGAGGAAGAAAGCTCCTCGAAAAGTGGTGTGGTACTTTCCGATCACTCCTCGTCTGCAGCGGTATTTCGCGGACCCTGAGCTAGAAAAGCTCCTGCGTTGGCACGCGGATAGGGAGGAGAAGAAGCGAGAAGATGACAAAAATGATCTGGAGATAAATAAAAAAAGACAAGATGCTGAGTCATGCTAAGGATGCGAGCCAGTGGCAAGCGTTGAACTTCGAACAACCAGAATTTGGGGCCGATCCAAGGAACATCATGCTGGGCGCGAGCATCGATGGAGTCAATCCGTTTGGCAGCTAGAGAAGCACACATAGCACCTGGCCTGTGTTTGTGTGGATGTACGACCTTCCCCCCTGGTCGTGCATGAAGAGGAAGTACATTCACATGAGTATGCTAATTGAAGGGCCGAAACAACCAGGGAACGACATCAATCTGTATCTGGGGCTGCTGAAAGAGGAGCTAGACACGCTGTGGGAAACACCAGCCAATACGTGGGACGCTGCAGAGAAAGAATATTTCCCTATGAGAGTCGCACTGCTCACGATGGTGCATGACTATCTCAGTTACGGATATCTCGCGGGGCAGGTGGTCCACGGATTTTCTGGATGCGTCAGGTGCATGGATGACACAACGTATCGCCAGCTAGATAGAGATCCCGGGTCTTTGAAAACCGTGTTCATGGGACATCGAAGGTAGCTTCGCGATGATGACCCATGGAAAAAACGCAAGGATCTGTTCGATGGTGAAACCGAACCCCGAAGACGCCCGCGTATGAGGAGCGGCGAGGAAATAGACGAGCTGTTGAAAAATTGGAAAGATTGCCCACTTCCGGGAAAGAAGCAAAAGGCGCCAGAGCCGGGAAAGAAGCGAAAGGCGCTAGAGCCGCTGCTGAAGGTATGGAAAACGAGGTCTGTTTTCTGGGACTTGCCGTACTGGAAGATCCTCTGAGTGACTCACAGCCTTGATGTCATGCATATCTCGAAGAACGTGTGCGAGAGTCTGCTTGGTACCCTGCTCAACATGCCAGAGAGGACCAAAGATGGGCCGAAAGCAAGGGCAGACTTGAAATCAATGTGCATCAGGGAGGAGCTTCACGCTAATGATGATGATGATGATGATGATGATGATGATGATGATGATGATGATGATGATGATGATGATGATGATGAGGTGAAGCAGGACACGGAAAGTCGTCGCAAAGGCAAAAAGGCCAATAAGACCGGAAATGACTACCCTCCCGCGTGCTTCACTCTAAGTCAGAAGGAGATCAAGAAGTTTTTCACCTGCCTCGTAGGTGTAAAACTTCCTTACGGTTATGCGGGGAAGATAAGCAGATACCTAGACTCAGCAAAGCAGAAGTTCATCGGGATGAAATCTCATGACTGTCACGTGCTAATGACGTAGGTACTTTTAGTTACAATCCATGGGATCATGGACGCGCACGTCCGTGAAACGCTATTTGGCCTATGCAACTTTTTCGACGTCATCTCTCGGAAGTCGGTTGGCATGAGGCAACTCAGAAGGCTACAGGAAGAGATCGTGGTGATACTATGCGATCTTGAGATGTACTTCCTGCCCGCATTCTTCGATGTTATGGTGCATCTGCTGGTCCATATCGTGGAGGATATCATCCAACTCGGGCCGATGTTCCTGCACAGCATGATGCCGTTCGAAAGGATGAATGGTGTCATCAAAGGATATGTTCGCAACATGTCACATCTAGAGGGAAGCATAGCCAGGGGCTTTCTGACCGAAGAGTGCATCTCCTACTGCACGAATTATCTAGGCATCAAGAACCCAGTTGGTCTGCCCATCAACAGGCACCTTGGCAGGCTCGCTGGATGGGGTCACCGTGATGGTCGCCATGAAATGCATGTCGACTTCGAGGGTCGACTCGCCGACTTTGAAAGAGCAAACCTAGTCGCGCTACAACACATAGACGTGGTCGATCCTTGGGTGGTAGAGCACAAAACCTTTATTGAGAAGACGTACAATGACCGAGGCCAACAGAGGACGGACGGAGATATAATCAAAGAGCACAACTCATGTTTCACGCGTTTGTTCAAGGGGAAGCTTCTGTCGTACCCTTTACATGAGGATTCTTCCGCAGAAGAAAAACTCATATTCGCCTTGTCACAGGACGCCGAGCACAACCTGATGACCTATGAGGCGTACGATATCAACGGCTACACATTCTACACCGAGGACAAGGACATGAAGAGCGATGGTTATCAGAACTCCAGGGTAACGATGGAATCCTACACCGGTAACGACAAGGACAGATATTACGGAAGGATCGAGGAGATCTGGGAGCTGAGCTACGCTGGAGAGAAGGTCTCGATGTTCCGTGTCAGATGGGCCAAGAGCGTCCTAAAAGAAGACCAGTATTTCACCACCATGGTTATACCCGAAGCCAAATCCAAGACCGCGGGCGCAAACGTCTCCGCGAAAAATGAGCCATGGGTACTGGCTTCCCAAGTGGACCAATGCTTCTTCATTACCGACCCGTCAAAGCCCAGTCGTGTTGTCGTGAGGAGAGGCAAAAGGAAGATCATCGGAATGGATGGAGTTGCCAATGAGCAAGACTTCGACAAGTACGGCAACCCGAAGATGGAACATGACAACGACGATGAAGTGTCATACACCACAAGGAGAAGCAGGACCACCCTACCTAAAGGACGTCTGTTCCACAGAAGAACTCCATTTGCGAAAAAGAAGGGCAAGAAGATTGTGAAAAGATGGCTAGCTAAGATCGATTGTATTTAAATTGTAGTCTTCATTTCTTGATTGTAATTCTTGATAGCTAGATAGGACCGGCGCCCGAACATGCTCGGCACCATCAAGGAGGAATTCGCTGAAGTGTCCTCCGAGGGGCATCCAACGACGCCCAAAGAAATAGTCAAGGGGTACGCGGGACAGCTCGAGTGCATTCTCCGGAGCACTGTCTCGATCAACACCGAGAACCAAAGGCATCGTGACCGAGGGAATTTGCGCAACCTCCTCTTCACGAAGTTGCACGAACGATACAAGTTCCCCGGTGACTTTGCAAACACACGCCTCTCATGGAATAAAGTGAACGGTGCCGCCCTCACCAAGATGAGCACGACCCTGGCTACTTGGAGAGCCTCGGTGAAGAGCATGATTGAAAAAGGTGATAGTTATGAGAAGATCAAGGAGAAAAATCCTTCGATCAGCGAAGATGACTATCGGGAGTTCAAGATCAAGTGCAAGAGCAACGCATCTACGGAATCAAGTCAGTGAGGGAAAGATATGCGGGACTTGAACTTAGGGGTCCACAAACTCGGTCCCGGCGGTTATAGAGTGGCGGAACCTATATGGGACAAGGAGGACGCAGAGCGTGCTGAGCAAGGCCTACCGCCCCTCTTCGAGAAATACCGTGACAAGCAGACCAGGAACTATGTCAGGTCCCGGTACAAGATTGACCCGGTAACCGAGGAGCTTACCACAGATCCTTCGTACCAAGGCGCTTGAGCATGTTCTGGTAAGGAATACACCCCCGCGTAATTAGCTCCATATGGTTGCATTCTAATTAATGAAGCCAAATTTCTAAATGGTTCACATTCCTTCTGCAGGACACTGAAAGCAGTAGCGCGGGGTTGTCTCAGAGCTCCCCTTTCGACACCCCTTTAAATAGGGCGTTGAACATAATGAAAAACAAGGATAAGCTCAGTAAGCCGATGTCAGCTGGTCGTGTGGCCGGCAAAGGCTTGTCCACGAAATGGTTAGAGTACTATACCGCTGGGCGAAAGGAGAGAAAGACCAGCTCGGAAAGCCAGGAGCGCGAGGTTCAACAACTCAAGGCACAAGTGGCGCGGATTCCAGAGATCGTTGAAGAGCAAGTGTGAGACCAACTGGGAGCGACGATCACCGCCATTATGCCTACCTTGGTTTCTAGGCTGCAGCCATGTATTGCGGGCGGCCAACAGGGGCCGCTCCCGATTCCCAGCTTCACGGGCAGCAACTCGCGCAACGCGCTGGTGGTGCCATTGGTGTCTCCGGCGGAGGAGGCATTGGTGTCTCCTGCGGCGGCGGCGGTGCAGCTTAATACACCCGGGTGTGGGAAGAATACGCCGGCCGGCACCTCGGAAGCAAGCGGCCCCTCCGTCACTTGCACGCCTGATGTTGGCTATGCCTCGACATTAGCTGAGCTCAACGCCATCACAGTAACTAATTAAGCCTCTCGGCCGATGACTTCATCTCCTTGCCTTTGACTGGGCATCCTGACGCCCTACATGTTTTCGTAGGGCGCCGCCGATGTTCCGTGCACTCTCCTGCACTTCGTGAATGATGAGTTGGTCGATGTCGCTAAGGGCAGAATCGTTCAACCGGGCAGCCGCTTGTTCCACGGTAATCAGATGCCACACACCGTTTATAGGGTTCAACTGGTTCGGGTGCTGCCGGGCTTCGATGACATGTCACCTCCGTATCGACCCCATGGGGCCGACGAAGATGATGTGATGACCCTCAGCGCCTGCATAAGATGGCCCATGCTTTGGCCGAAGAGCCAGATTCATTTGGGGGTGGGGGACACCACCCCACAGACAACAGCGCTAGTCGTGCCAGCACCAAGCCATAGAAAGACCCCCGCAACGCTACCGGACATGCCGGACATCGATATGGCATAGGATCCGGACATGCATATGGCACAGGATCCAGACGACGCGGACGACGACAACGACAGTACATTTACCAACGTTGATAAGTACTTCAACGAACATGGGTACGGTGACGAATTCTTGGGGCCTCCTTCTCAAGAATCCAACCCTGCAAAAGACGATCTAGCTGGTACCGCGGAGAAACCCAGTTACAAGAGGCGTCGTCTGGCGTTCAGTTCTCAGGAGTCGCCTCCAGCTGCCGCCTTCACCGAGCCTCGGATAGCCGAGGTGTGAAATATTATCAGCCCCAACACACTCAAGAAGGCTGTCTGTGAGCAGAACTCGATCCCATTACAGCAGAAGAAGAAGGGACGAAAAGAAAGAGTAACAAAGGTGTGAGCCAGCCGGCACCGAGTACGATCCATGCTCAGGACGGGCCACCTTCACCTAAGGATATCTCGAGGAGGGTGCATGTGGCGGGTAGGCCGATGCTACCGACTAATCTGCTTAATGCTGCAACCGGTGCTAAGCGGAGTCTGCATGACAGTGTTCTTTCTTTGGAGAAGTGGCGTCTCCAAGAGAATGATGTGGCATACCCGGTTTTCGTGGCCAAGGTGCCAAAGGGCAAGGGCTTTGTGGATAGCGCCATTGGGGGTATGATCGTCCTGCGGTTTGATGACATCTTCTCTATGTTTAACCTTCATCCGCTGCACTACACCTTCATTCGGCTATTTTCGCTGAGTATGGAGATGCGGATCATTATAGACAAGACCCTGGACATCGTGATAGTCGACCCCTTCTACATGCGTGCCAAGATCTTGGGCAGCGCTGGGGACCGGCAAGTTGCGAGTTCATACCTCAAAGGCGTCATTCTGGCAAACCCAGATAAGGATAACTTCCTCATGCCTTACTTTCCCGAGTAAGTCATCCCCTCACCGCCCCGTAACATATGATTTCTTAGATTTCGATCGTTCTTTTTTTAACATTCCGTGTTTGGTGCAGTGACACACATTGCACACTCATCCTCTTAAGCCCGAAATATTCCATGGCCACGTATTTCGACTCAGACCGTCAGTCGAAGAAAGACTACACAAATATCAAGAAAGTTCTTGATGATGTTCTCCCCGGCTACACCAGATCTGGAGGCACCTTCAGCAGGCCAATTCGTAGGTACGACAAGCACATGTTCGCCCACAATACGATGTTCCCCTGCGTCAAGCAGCCGCCTGGCTGTCAGAAGGATGCCTACTACGCCCTCCATCACATGTGGGCGATCATACGGGACCATAATCACCTTCTGCTACCAAATAATCTCAAAGATTGGGCCGCAAGCTTGTCGGCAATCCAGGACGCGGACATCAGACAAGAATTCTTTCGCATCCAATCGGTGTTTGTGGAAATCATCCATCAAGATGTCCTTCATACCTCAGGGCAGTTCTACCTCAGATATCAACCGTCCAACAGTGAGATAGAAACAACGCTACAAATGCAGGCTGACAATGCCCGCGATTTCATGACCATCACGACAGACGACGGCTTCATCCATGCTCCGGTCCTTGAGTCGAGTCGAAAGTAGTGATGCTATGTAGTTCTGAAATATCGATTAGCTCATGTTGTAATTAAACTTTAATGAACTTGTATGTATCTTTGGTTTGGACAGTCGCTCAAGTTATATGTAATCGATGCTATTTATTAGTACGACCATGAATCGTGCTATTAATGTCTTGTTTTTCTCTTCCGATCCTTTTGTTGCATACTTATATATTGCTTATGTATTGTCTCTGAATTGCTACTAACATTTTTTTTGGCTAGTGCATAGAGATGCCGTCGTATGTCATGTACAAGGGTAAGGTTCCCGGAGTCTACGATGACTGGGAGGAGTGTTGGAGACAGGTTCACCGTTTCAGCGGCAACAGTTACAAAGGGTACACCACTAGGGCGGAGGCGGAAGCTAGATACACACGCTATCTAGCGGGAGAGAGGAGGGAGCGGAGGAGGAACCGGATGAAGACCAGTTTCATCGCGATGATGCTAACCGTGATGACCGCAGCTCTCTTTTATGTGATGGTAGTTTAGATGATCGATATCAACTTGTAATGTGAAGACAAAATCGCTACTCGCGGTCTCAAGACTTGTAATGTTCTAACTTTGTTCGGTCTTTTGAATTCGGAGACTAATATGATGAATTGCATTCGGAGACTAATCTTCTATTGTATTCGATAAATCTGTTGTTGCTGTGTGGTGCTGTCTATATTCTGTCCAGTAATATATTTTGTAACCTGTGCAAATATCAGAAAAGAAAAAAAATAATTCCTAATATTCATACTAGTGGCACACCACACAACACTTTAGTGGCGCACTGCAATAAACACACTAGTGGTGCACTGCCTAGTAGTGCGCCATTAGTAATCCAGAGCACAAGGTAAATATGGCCCCCTGGGAGGCATACTAATGGCGCACCACGGGACATACTAATGAGGCACCGCCTGGTGCGCCACTACTGTTGGTATACTAATGGCACACCAGGGGTGCGCCATTAGTATTAGTTACTAATGGCGTGATGATAGTGGCGCACCTGTAGTGCACCATTAATGGCCAAAACAGGTGCGCCACTAACAGGCCTTTTCCAAGTAGTGTGACAGGCTTGAACCCCTCGGGGAATTCATGATCCAATACTTCATCTGTGAAGCAGAGCGGGTGTGCGGCGCCTCTGTATCGGGCCGCATCATGGCGGACCTTCGATGGAGTTCGTCTGCGGTATTCGGCCCGAGCGTGGTTAGGTTTGTCACGTCCGAAGAGGTGGCCGTCATCGTTTCTCGAAGCGCGTCCTCATGATCAATAGATTGATCTTGTGTGTCCTGCTCTATTGTCCAGTGTCTGTCGAAGGTCGTACATGTGACTGTGGACTTTTCCGTCTTTATTATGGGTAGCTCTTGGCTGGGCGGTTGAGGCCGTATTCCTCGGCAGTTAGGACATTGTTGGGGAATGTAGTAATTTCAAAAAAATTCCTACGCACACGCAAGATCATGGTGATGCATAGCAACGAGAGGGGAGAGTGTGTCCACGTACCATCGTAGACCGAAAGCAAAAGTGTTAGCACAACGCGGTTGATGTAGTCGTACGTCTTCACGATCCAACCGATCAAGTACCGAACGCACAGCACCTCCGAGTTCTGCACACGTTCAACTCGATGACGTCTCTCAAACTCTGATCTAGCCGAGTGTTGAGGGAGAGTTTCGTCAGCACGACGGCGTGGTGACGATGATGATGTTCTACCAACGCAGGGCTTCGCCTAAGCACCGCTACGATATGATCGAGGTGGATTATGGTGGAGGGGGGCACCGCACACGGCTAAGAGATCAAGAGATCAATTGTTGTGTCTTTGGGGTGCGCCCTGCCCCCGTATATAAAGGAGTGGACGAGGGGGAGGGCCGGCCCTCTCTATGGCGCGCCCTAGGGGAGTCCTACTCCCACCGGGAGTAGGATTCCCCCTTTCCTAGTAGAACTAGGAGCCCTTCCAAGTATTAGGAGTAGGAGGGAAGGAAAGGGAAGGGAAAAGGAGAAGGAAGGAAGGGGCACCCCCCTCCCTAGTCCAATTCGGACCAGCCCATGGGAAGGGGTGCGGCCACCCTTTGAGGCCTTTCTCTCCTTTCCCGTATGGCCCATTAAGGCCCAATATGAATTCCCGTAACTCCTCGGTACTCCCAAAAATACCCGAATCACTCGAAACGTTTCCGATGTCCGAATATAGTCTTCCAATATATCGATCTTTACATCTCGACCATTTCGAGACTCCTTGTCATGTCCCCGATCTCATCTAGGACTCCGAACTCCTTTGGTACATCAAATCACATAAACTCATAATATAACCGTCATCGAACTTTAATCGTGCGGACCCTACGGGTTCGAGAACTATGTAGACATGACCGAGACACGTCTCTGGTCAATAACCAATAGCGGAACCTGGATGCTCATATGGGCTCCTACATATTCTACGAAGATCTTTATCGGTCAAACCGCATAGCAACATACGTTGTTCCCTTTGTCATCGGTATGTTACTTGCCCGAGATTCGATCGTCGGTATCTCAATACCTAGTTCAATATCGTTACCGGCAAGTATCTTTACTCGTTCCGTAATACATCATCCCGCAACTAACTCATTAGTTGCAATGCTTGCAAGGCTTATAGTGATGTGCATTACCGAGTGGGCCCAGAGATACCTCTCCGACAATCGGAGTGACAAATCCTAATCTCTAAATACCCCAACCCAACAAGTACCTTCAGAGACACCTATAGAGCACCTTTATAATCACCCAGTTACGTTGTGACGTTTGGTAGCACACAAAGTGTTCCTCCGGTAAACGGGAGTTGCATAATCTCATAGTCATAGGAACATGTATAAGTCATGAAGAAAGCAATAGTAACAAACTAAACAATCAAGTGCTAAGCTAATGGAATGGGTCAAGTCAATCACATCATTCTCCTAATGATGTGATCCCGTTAATCAAATGACAACCCATGTCAATGGTTAGGAAACTTAACCATCTTTGATCAACGAACTAGTCAAGTAGAGGCATACTAGTGACACTCTGTTTGTCTATGTATTCACACATGTATTATGTTTCCGGTTAATACAATTCTAGCATAAATAATAAACATTTATCATGATATAAGGAAATAAATAATAACTTTATTATTGCCTCTAGGGCATATTTCCTTCAGTCTCCCACTTGCACTAGAGTCAATAATCTAGTTCACATCGCCATGTGATTTAACGCCAATAGTTCACATCACCATGTGATTAACACCCATAGTTCACATCGTCATGTGACCAACACCCAAAGGGTTTACTAGAGTCAATAATCTAGTTCACATTGCTATGTGATTAATACCCAAAGAGTACTAAGGTGTGATCATGTTTTGCTTGTGAGAGAAGTTTACTCAACGGGTCTGCCACATTCAGATCCGTAAGTATTTTGCAAATTTCTATGTCAACAATGCTCTGCACGGAGCTACTCTAGCGAATTCCTCCCACTTTCAATATGTATCCAGATTGAGATTTAGAGTCATCTGGATTAGTGTCAAAATTTGCATCAACGTAACCCTTTATGACGAACCTTTTTGTCACCTCCATAATCGAGAAACATATCCTTATTCCAC
Organism: Triticum dicoccoides; assembly: GCF_002162155.2. Taxonomy (NCBI): domain Eukaryota; kingdom Viridiplantae; phylum Streptophyta; class Magnoliopsida; order Poales; family Poaceae; genus Triticum; species Triticum dicoccoides. Next base: position 489,678,146 of record NC_041390.1, on the reverse strand, counting down.
TATGGATAATTTTGACTGCTGTCCAGTGATCTACTCCTAGATCACTATTGTACCCCTTGCCAAAAACAGTGTAGGGTATACAATAGATCTGGTACACAGCATGTCATTTTTTATAGAACCTATGGCCAAGGCATAGGGAATAACTTTCATTCTCTTTCTATCTTCTGCCGTGGTCGGGCTTTGAGTCTTACTCAGTTTCACACCTTGTAACACAGGCAAGAACTCTTTCTTTGACTGTTCCATTTTGAACTACTTCAAAATCTTGTGAAGGTATGTACTCATTGAAAAACTTATCAAGCATCTTCATCTATCTCTATAGATCTTGATGCTCAATATGTAAGCAGCTTCACCGAGGTCTTTCTTTGAAAAACTCCTTTCAAACACTCCTTTATGCTTTGCAGAATAATTCTACATTATCTCCGATCAACAATATGTCATTCACATATACTTATCAGAAATGCTGTAGTGCTCCCACTCACTTTCTTGTAAATACAGGCTTCACCACAAGTTGTATAAAACTATATGCTTTGATCAATTTATCAAAGCGTATATTCCAACTCCGAGATGCTTGCACCAGTCCATAGATGGATCGCTGGAGCTTGCATATTTTGTTAGTACCTTTAGGATTGACAAAACCTTCTGGTTGCATCATATACAACTCTTCTTTAATAAATCCATTCAGGAATGCAGTTTTTGTTTATCCATTTGCCAGATTTCATAAAATGCGGCAATTGCTAACATGATTCGGATAGACTTAAGCATAGATATGAGTGAGAAACTCTCATCGTAGTCAACACCTTGAACTTGTCGAAAACCTTTTTGCGACAATTCTAGCTTTGTAGATAGTAACACTACTATCAGCGTTCGTCTTCCTCTTGAAGATCCATTTAATCTCAATGGCTCGCCGATCAATGGGCAAGTCAATCAAAGTCCATACTTTGTTCTCATACATGGATCTCATCTCAGATTTCATGGCCTCAAGCCATTTCACGGAATCTGGGCTCATCATCGCTTCCTCATAGTTCGTAGGCTCGTCATGGTCAAGTAACATGACTTCCAGAATAGGATTACCGAACCACTCTGGTGCGGATCTTACTCTGGTTTACCTACGAGGTTCGGTAGTAACTTGATCTGAAGTTACATGATCATCATCATTAGCTTCCTCACTAATTGGTGTAGTAGTCACAGGAACAAATTTATGTGGTGAACTACTTTCCAATAAGGGAGCAGGTACAGTTACCTCATCAAGTTCTACTTTCCTCCCACTCACTTCTTTTGAGAGAAACTCCTTCTCTAGAAAGGATCCATTCTCGGCAATGAATATCTTTCCTTCGGATCTGTGATAGAAGGTGTACCCAACATTTTATTTTGGGTATCCTATGAAGCTGCACTTCTCCGATTTGGGTTTGAGCTTATCAGCTTGAAACTTTTTCACATAAGCATTGCAACCTCAAACTTTAAGAAACGACAGCTTAGGTTTCTTGCCAAACCATAGTTCATACAATGTCGTCTCAACGGATTCAGATGGTGCCCTATTTAATGTGAATGTAGCTGTCTCTAATGCATAACCCCAAAACGATAGTGGTAAATCAGTAAGAGACATCATAGATCGCACCATATCTAATAAAGTACGGTTACGACGTCCCGACAGACCATTACACTTGTAACATCCCAAATTTTTAATTTGGAATGTTATACATAGTCATCCATGCATATCATATTTTATTCGCATTTCGTCTCGCGATCCTCGAAATCCTAAGCAACTCAACGACCCTCAGAGAGAGTTGGGGATTTCCTGGTTTTCAAATTTGATCTCTATCAAATACTTGAAAACGAGGATTTTTGGTTTTAATTATTTTCTCTCCAAAAATATTTCACACTAAAAATATATGAGAGGAGATCATATGACTTCTCCAAGATAATTGAAATATTACAGGAAAAATATTAAAACCAAATAATTGTTTTATTTGGATTTTATTGCAATTTTGTTTGCATTAGAAAAATTGCACGTTTTCCAAAATTGCATTTTAGGGCCAAGAAAATGTTCATCTCGTTCTAAATATTTTATTTAGACAGTGAAAATCTATTTTGGCATTTTTAGATTTTTATTTATTTCTTTTAGGATTTATTTCGGTCGGCGAAATTATTTTTTTTAAAAAAAGAGGTTCCCCGCCAGGCAACCACCGCCGCCTTCCCCGCGAGCGCCGCCGCCGCCGACTCGGACTAGGAGTCCGAGCGGGACTCCTCTCCACCGCCGCGTCTTGCCCCCTCCTCCAAGCCGCCCCGCCCCGCCCTTATATACGCCGCCACCCCTGCCCCCAACACCCCAACACACCATCGCCGCCCGCGCCGCACCAAGCCGCCGCCGCCG
>NC_041390.1:489592916-489675437 GCF_002162155.2 Triticum dicoccoides | reverse complement strand
ATGCCGCCGCCGCAGTCCGCGCCGCCGCCGAGCGCCGCCGCCCCCTAAGCCGCCGCCCCGCCGGACCTCTCGCCGGAGGTAGCTGCCGCGCCCCGCCGCCGGTTTTTTTAAAGACCGTCCGGTTTTTTAGAACCCTAGATCCGTTTTTTAGGATTCGCCAGTTTTTCTCGGTTCTTCTATTTGGCGGACGTTCGTTCGAACGATCATTTTAACGAACGGTTCTTCGCCCGTTAGAAACAGCCAACGAACGCTCGTTCGTTAGTCTGTTCGTCAGTTTTCTTTTATCGGATTTTTTCTGTGATTTTCTCTGATCGCGATTTCTGATCCGTTCTTAGTTTCTGTTTTTCTTTTCGCTTGTTAGTCGGAAGCAGGCGATTCAAGCGCCTAGAGTTTCGTCTCTAAACCCTCTTTCCGCTTAACCAACTCAAACAAATTTTCTCTACTGTAAAATTTGACCTAGTTTCAGATTAGTAAACGAAGCTTTCTTTCGCTGTTTGAGTTTCGTTGCTCCATTTGATTTGATTCTTTTTGCGAACCGGAGTTCTTAAGTTGAAACTTCTGGTCAAACTCTTTTGTTTGAGTTTTGCTTGTGCATCGTTGCTTGTTACTTATGTATGCTATTGTTTGCTTGCGATAGAACACCCGGAGTGTGAAGCGTGCTACTACGAGTCCCTAGGTTTCGCAGATCATCAGCAAGGCAAGTAACACTTTGATCATATCCCTTTTATCACCTAGTTTTTATGCATTAGTCTCAATCCTCAAACATTGCATGATTAGGATGTTATTAACTTGTGGGTTGGGAAGTAGTCGATGAGGTAGAACCTATTGCCCTGTTACATTCAAACCCTTGGGAGTTACTCTACGTGTTGCTTATATATATTATGCTATGCTATGCCCGTAGATGCGGTTTGGGTTTCAGTGAAATACATGACAGATGTGAGCTTGTTAATTAATGGTTCAACTTAAGGTGGCAACTTAATCAAACATCTGGGTGGATTGAGGCACCTGGAGTACCCAGTGTTGCCTGTATTTTTTGGAAATCCCGGAGTACCCGTGTGATCTTCCTATGGACCGCCACCCAGGCTCAAAGGGAACTAAGATGATTCATGCTAGAAACTTCCGTGTGCAGCCACAAGCTATTATGGGCTCTAGCATAGTTGAGTAAGTTACGTGAAGCTCTTGAAGAGGCAGATCAGCAGGTAGTGGGATGTAGGTTTGGTATGGCCTGTCCGGAGTAGAGAGTTAATGTTTCTGAAAGACTGTGTCTCGGTCATCCGTTTCTCAAACACCATGTAGTGTGAGAAATCAAACGAAGGCGATCGAGTCTTGTGGGGAAAAGTGCGCAAACCTCTGCAGAGTGTACAAACTAATCATGGTTAGCCGTGTCCCCGGTTATGGACAATTTTTGAGTATCTAGTACTTGGGTTATCACATGTATCTCATCACTCTTAATTAATATTGTTGGGTTGTTAATCACTTTAATTGGGATTTAGTTGGAGGAACCTTCTCAATGATGTTTCAACTACCATGATAGTTAAATAAAATCTATTCCTTTGTTGTAGGGAAAAATTGGCTTTTCGCAAAACTGTAACCATAGAGCTTTCCACCAGCCAAATATGCATGTAGTGATAGCATTATTCTGTTCTTGCTCTACTGTGTTACATTGCCAGCATATTCCATGTGTTGACCCATTTTTGGGCTGCAACGTATTATGTTGCAGACTTTTCAGACGAGGAGTAAGGTTCGTTAGGTCGTTGCCGTGCAGCTCAGCTATGCCGTTAGAGTTGATGGACTCACTTTATCTTCCAAGCCTTCCGCTGTTATTGTATTAGATGGCCTTAAGCCATATTATTGTAATAAGTTCTCTCTTGAGACATTTGATGTAATAAGTGTGTGATTGCTACTTTGTTATAAATCCTTCGAGTACTGTGTGTGTTAGCATTACCGATCTAGGGATGACACTGAAGCACAGAGACTTGACCATCTGAGGTCGGGTCGCTACAAGATGGTATTAGAGCACACACTGAGTGTAGGACACGACCACTAAGATAAAACCTAGGTCACCTTCTCTTCTCATTTCTAACTCCTCTCCATTTTCTACTCTTTAGGATGGCGGAGATGAAGAACAAGTTTGCCCAACCGGATGAAGACACACCTTTTGGACGTCACTTGAAGGAAGTCACTGGGTACCTGAACATTGGAATACCAAGTTTCACCGAGACGTACAATGCCACTTTACCTAAAGAGGAGCGCTGGAGGATACAAGTACAAGTTCCAGGAAGGACGTTCTCGCCAACTTCTAAACCCATAGAGTTTTCTTTATAAGCACCCACCTGGAGTCTAGGAAAGAGCATGGCAGCCCACATTACCATTGGACGCATTGGATGTTGGAAATATGCCCTAGAGGCAATAATAAATTGATTATTATTATATTTCCTTGTTCATGATAATCGTTTATTATTCATGCTAGAATTGTATTGACAGGAAACTCAGATACATGTGTGGATACATAGACAACACCATGTCCCTAGTAAGCCTCTAGTTGACTAGCTCGTTAATCAATAGATGGTTATGGTTTCCTGACCATGGACATTGGATGTCGTTGATAACGGGATCGCATCATTAGGAGAATGATGTGATGGACAAGACCCAATCCTAAGCCTAGCACAAGATCATGTAGTTCGTATGCTAAAGCTTTTCTAATGTCAAGTATCATTTCCTTAGACCATGAGATTGTGCAACTCCCGGATACCGTAGGAGTGCTTTGGGTGTGCCAAACGTCACAACGTAACTGGGTGGCTATAAAGGTACACTACGGGTATCTCTGAAAGTGTCTGTTGGGTTGGCACGAATCGAGATTGGGATTTTGTCATTCTGTGTAAACGGAGAGGTATCTCTGGGCCCACTCGGTAGGACATCATCATAATGTGCACAATGTGACCAAGGGGTTGATCACGGGATGATGTGTTACGGAACGAGTAAAGAGACTTGCCGGTAACGAGATTGAACAAGGTATCGGTATACCGACGATCGAATCTCGGGCAAGTACCATACCGCTAGACAAAGGGAATTGTATACGGGATTGATTGAGTCCTTGACATCGTGGTTCATCCGATGAGATCATCGTGGAACATGTGGGAGCCAACATGGGTATCCAGATCCCGCTGTTGGTTATTGACCGGAGAACATCTCGGTCATGACTACATGTCTCCCGAACCCGTAGGGTCTACACACTTAAGGTTCGATGACGCTAGGGTTATAAAGGAACTTTGTATGTGGTTACCGAATGTTGTTCGGAGTCCCGGATGAGATCCCGGACGTCACGAGGAGTTCCGGAATGGTCCGGAGGTAAAGATTTATATATAGGAAGTCCTGTTTCGGCCATCGGGACAAGTTTCGGGGTCATCGGTATTGTACCGGGACCACCGGAAGGGTCCCGGGGGCCCACCGGGTGGGGCCACCTGCCCCGGGGGCCACATGGGCTGTAGGGGGTGCGCCTTGGCCTACATGGGCCAAGGGCACCAGCCCCTAGAGGCCCATGCGCCAAGATATAGGAAAAAGGGGAGAGTCCTAAAGGGGGAAGGCACCTCCGAGGTGCCTTGGGGAGGATGGACTCCTCCCCCCTCCTTAGCCGCACCCCTTCCTTGGAGGAAGGGGCAAGGCTGCGCCTCCCCCCTCTCCCCTGCCCCTATATATAGTGGAGGGGAGGGAGGGCATCCATACCTGAGCCCTTGGCGCCTCCCTCCCTCCCGTGACACCTCCTCCTCTCCCGTAGGTGCTTGGCGAAGCCCTGCAGGATTGCCATGCTCCTCCATCACCACCACGCCGTTGTGCTGCTGCTGGATGGAGTCTTCCTCAACCTCTCCCTCTCTCCTTGCTGGATCAAGGCGTGGGAGACATCGTCGAGCTGTACGTGTGTTGAACGCGGAGGTGCCGTCCGTTCGGCACTAGGATCATCGGTGATCTGAATCACGACGAGTACGACTCCATCAACCCCGTTCACTTGAACGCTTCTGCTTAGCGATCTACAAGGGTATGTAGATGCACTCTCCTTTCTACTCGTTGCTGGTCTCTCCATAGATAGATCTTGGTGATACGTAGGAAAATTTTTGAATTTCTGCTACGTTCCCCAACAGTGGTATCAGAGCTAGGTCTATTGCGTAGATTCTTTGCACGAGTAGAACACAAAGTAGTTGTGGGCGTCGATATTGTTCAATATGCTTGCCGTTACTAGTCTTATCTTGATTCGGCGGCATCGTGGGATGAAGCGGCCCGGACCAACCTTACACGTACGCTTACGTGAGACCGGTTCCACCGACAAACATGCACTAGTTGCATAAGGTGGCTGGCGGGTGTCTGTCTCTCCCACTTTAGTCGGATCGGATTCGATGAAAAGGGTCCTTATGAAGGGTAAATAGCAATTGGCATATCACGTTGTGGTTCATGCGTAGGTAAGAAACGTTCTTGCTAGAAACCCATAGCAGCCACGTAAAACATGCAAACAACAATTAGAGGACGTCTAACTTGTTTTTGCAGGGTATGCTATGTGTTGTGATATGGCCAAAAAGGATGTGATGAATGATATATGTGATGTATGAGATTGATCATGTTCTTGTAATAGGAATCACGACTTGCATGTCGATGAGTATGACAACCGGCAGGAGCCATAGGAGTTGTCTTTATTTATTTGTGACCTGCGTGTCAACTTAAACGTCATGTAATTACTTTACTTTATTGCTAACCGTTAGCCATAGTAGTAGAAGTAATAGTTGGCGAGGCAACTTCATGAAGACACGATGATGGAGATCATGATGATGGAGATCATGGTGTCATGCCGGTGACGATGATGATCATGGAGCCCCGAAGATGGAGATCAAAAGGAGCAAAGTGATGATGGCCATATCATGTCACTATTTGATTGCATGTGATGTTTATCATGTTTATACATCTTATTTGCTTAGAACGACGGTAGTAAATAAGAGGATCCCTTACAACAATTTCAAGAAGTGTTCTCCCCTAACTGTGCACCGTTGCGACAGTTCGTGTTTCAAAACATCACGTGATGATCGGGTGTTTTATTCAGATGTTCAAATACAACGGGTGTTGACGAGCCTAGCATGTACAGACATGGCCTCGGAACACATGCAAAACACTTAGGGTTAACTTGACGAGCCTAGCATGTACAGACATGGCCTCGGAACACGGAGACCGAAAGGTCGAACATGAGTCGTATAGAAGATACGATCAACATGAAGATGTTCACCGATGATGACTAGTCCGTCTCACGTGATGATCGGACACGGCCTAGTTTGACTCGGATCATGTAATCACTTAGATGACTAGAGGGATGTCTATCTGAGTGGGAGTTCATAAGATGAACTTAATTATCCTGAACATAGTCAAAAGGTTTTTGCAAATTATGTCGTAGCTCACGCTATAGTTCTACTGTTTAGATATGTTCCTAGAGAAAAATTATTTGAAAGTTGATAGTAGCAATTATGCGGACTAGGTCCGTAAACTGAGGATTGTCCTCATTGCTTCATAGAAGGCTTATGTCCTTAATGCACCGCTCAGTGTGCTGAACCTCGAACGTTGTGTGTGGTTGTTGCGAACATCTAACATACACGTTTTGATAACTACGTGATAGTTCAGTTAAACGGTTTAGAGTTGAGGCACCAAAGACGTTTTTGAAACATCGCGAAACATATGAGATGTTTTGAGGGCTGAAATTGGGATTTCAGGCTCGTGCCCATGTCAAGAGGTATAAGACCTCCGATGACTTTCTTAACCTGCAAACTAAGGAGAAAAGCTCAATTGTTGAGCTTGTGCTCAGATTGTCTGAGTACAACAATCATTTGAATCGAGTGGGAGTTGATCTTCCAGATAAGACAGTGATGGTTCTCCAAAGTCATTGCCACCAAGCTGTTAGAGCTTCGTGATGAACTATAACATATCAGGGATAGATATGATGATCCTTGAGGAATTCGCGATGTTTGACACCGCGAAAGTAGAAATCAAGAAGGAGCATCAATTGTTGATGGTTGGTGAAACCACTAGTTTCAAGAAGGGCAAGGGCAAGAAGGGATACTTCATGAAACGGCAAATCAGTTGCTGCTCTAGTGAAGAAACCCAAGGTAAAACCCAAACCCGAGACTAAGTGCTTCTGTAATAAGGGGAACAACCACTAGAGCAGAATTACCCTAGATACTTGGTAGATAAGAAGGCTGGCAAGGTCGATAGAAGTATATTGGATATACATTGTGTTAATGTGTACTTTGCTAGTACTCCTAGTAGCACCAGGGTATTAGATACCGGTTCGGTTGCTAAGTGTTAGTAACTCGAAACAAAAGGCTACAGAATAAACGGAGACTAGCTAAAGGTGAGCTGACGATATGTGTTGGAAGTTTTTCCAAGCTTGATATGATCAAGCATCGCACGCTCCCTCTACCAAAGAGATTGGTGTTAAACCTAAATAATTGTTATTTGGTGTTTGCGTTGAGCATAGACATGATTGGATTACGTCTATCGCAATACGGTTATTCATTTAAGGAGAATAATGGTTACTCTGTTTATTTGAATAATACCTTCAATGGTCTTACACCTAAAATGAATGGTTTATTAAATCTCGATCGTAGTGATACACATGTTCATGCCAAAAGATAGTAATGATAGTACCACCTACTTGTGGCACTGCCACGTAAGTCATATCGGTATAAAACGCATGAAGAAGCTCCATATTGCTGGATCTTTGGGCTCACTCGTTTTTGAAAAGTTTGAGACATGCGAACCATGTCTATTGGTGTATATGCATGAAGAAACTCCATGCAAATGGACCGTTTTGACTCACTTGATTTTGAATCACTTGGGATATGCAAATCATACCACATGGGCAAGATGACTGAAAAGCCTCGTTTTCAGTAAGATGGAACAAGATAGCAACTTGTTGGAAGTAACACATTTTGATGTGTACAGTCCAATGAGTGCTGAGGCGTGCAGTGAATATCGTTATGTTCTTACTTCACAGATGATTTGAGTAGATGTTGAGAATATTTACTTGATGAAACACAAGTCTGAATTATTGAATGGTTCAAGTAATTTCAGAGTGAAGTAGAAGATCATTGTGACAAGAGGATAAAATGTCTATGATATGATCATAGAGATGAGTATCTGAGTTACGAGTTTTGGCACACAATTAAGACATTGTGGAAATTGTTTCACAATTAATACCGCCTGGAACACCATAGTGTGATGGTGTGTCCGAACATCATAGTTGCACCCTATTGGATATGATGCATACCATGATGTCTCTTATCGAACTGCCACGATAGTTTATGGGTTAGGCATTAAAGACAACCACATTCACTTTAAATAGGGCACCACGTAATTCCGATGAGATGACACCGTATGAATTATGGTTTAGGGAAACCTAAGTTGTCGTTTCTTAAAGGTTTGGGGCTGCGACGCTTATGTGAAAAAGTTTCAGGATTAAGCTCGAACCCAAAGCGGATAAAGTACATCTTCATAGGACACCCAAAACAGTTGGGTATACCTCCTAATTCAGATCCGAAGGCAATATGAATTGTTTCTAGAATTGGGTCCTTTCTCGAGGAAAGGTTTCTCTCGAAAGAATTGAGTGGGAGGATGGTGGAGACTTGATGAGGTTATTGAACCATCACTTCAACCAGTGTGTAGCAGGGCACAGGAAGTTGTTCCTGTGGCACCTACACCAATTGAAGTAGAAGCTTATGATAGTGATCATGAAACTTCAGATCAAGTCACTCCCAAACCTCATAGGGTGACAAGGATACGTACTACTTCAGAGTGGTACAGTAATCCTGTCTTGGAAGTCATGTTGCTAGACAACAATGAACCTACAAGCTATGGAGAAGCGATGGTGGGCCCAAATTCCGACAAATGGTTAGAAACCATAAAATCCGAGATAGGATCCATGTATGAAAACAAAGTGTAGACTTTGGCAGAATAACTCGATGGTCGTAAGGCTGTTGAGTGCAGATGGATTTTGAAAGGAAGACAGACAATGATGGTAAGTGTCACCATTGAGAAAGCTCGACTTGTCGTTAAGATGTTTTTCGACAAGTTCAAGGAGTTGACTACGATGAGACTTTCTCACTCGTAGCGATACTAAGAGTCTGTTGGAATTATATTAGCAATTACTGCATTATTTATGAAATCTTGCAGATAGGATGTCAAAACATTGTTTCCTCGACGATTCTTGAGGAAAGGTTGTATGTGATACAACCGGAAGGTTTTGTCTCTCCTGAAATATGCTGATAAGTATGCAAAGCTCCAGCAATCCTTCTGAGGACTGGAGTGAGCATCTCGGAGTTGGAATGTATGCTTTGATGATGATCAAAGATTTTGGGTGTATACAAAGTTTATGAGAAACTTGTATTTCCAAAGAAGTGAGTGGGAGCACTATAGAATTTCTGATGAGTATATGTTGTTGACATATTAATGATCAAAAATGACGTAGAATTTCTGGAAAGCATAAAGGGTTATTTGGAAAGTATTTTTCAATGGAAAACCTGGATTAAGCTACTTGAACATTGAGCATCAAGATCTATAAGGATAGATCAAAACGCTTAATAGTACTTTCAAATGAGCACATGCCTTGACGTGATCTTGAAGGTGTTCAAGATGGATCAGTCAAAAAAGGAGTTCTTGCCTGAGTTGTAAGGTACGAAGTTAAGACTTAAAGCTCGACCATGGCAGAAAAGAGAGAAAGGATGAAGGTCGTCCCCTATGCTTTAGACGTAGGCTCTACAGTATGCTATGCTGTGTACCGCACTGAAAGTGTGCCTTGCCATGAGTCAGTCAAGGGGTACAAGAGTGATCCATGAATGGATCATAGGACAGCGGTCAAAGTTATCCTTAGTAACTAGTGGACTAAGGAATATTCTCGGTTATGGAGGTGATAAAGAGTTCGACGTAAAGAGTTACGACGATGCAAGCTTAACACCTATCCGGATAGCTCTGAGTAGAGATACCGGATACGTATAATGGAGCAACAATTTAGAATAGCTCCAAGTAGAACAGTTATTTGGAATAGCTCCAAATAGAACGTGGTAGCTGCATCTAGGAGATGACATAGAGATTTGTAAAGCACACACGGATCTGAAAGGTTCAGACCCGTTGACTATAACCTCTCTCACAAGCATAACATGATCAAACCCAGAACTCATCGAGTGTTAATCACATGGTAAATGTGAACTAGATTATTGACTCTAGTAAATTCTTTGGGTGTTAGTCACATGGGGATGTGACCTGTGAGTGTTAATCACATATCGATGTGAACTAGATTATTGACTCTAGTGCAAGTGGGAGACTGTTGGAAATATGCCCTAGAGGCAATAATAAATTGATTATTATTATATTTCCTTGTTCATGATAATCGTTTATTATCCATGCTAGAATTGTATTGATAGGAAACTCAGATACATGTGTGGATACATAGACAACACCATGTCCCTAGTAAGCCTCTAGTTGACTAGCTCGTTAATCAATAGATGGTTATGGTTTCCTGACCATGGACATTGGATGTCGTTGATAACGGGATCGCATCATTAGGAGAATGATGTGATGGACAAGACCCAATCCTAAGCCTAGCACAAGATCATGTAGTTCGTATGCTAAAGCTTTTCTAATGTCAAGTATCATTTCCTTAGACCATGAGATTATGCAACTCCCGGATACCGTAGGAGTGCTTTGGGTGTGCCAAACGTCACAACGTAACTGGGTGGCTATAAAGGTACACTACGGGTATCTCTGAAAGTGTCTGTTGGGTTGGCACGAATCGAGATTGGGATTTTGTCACTCTGTGTAAACGGAGAGGTATCTCTGGGCCCACTTGGTAGGACATCATCATAATGTGCACAATGTGACCAAGGGGTTGATCACGGGATGATGTGTTACGGAACGAGTAAAGAGACTTGCCGGTAACGAGATTGAACAAGGTATCGGTATACCGACGATCGAATCTCGGGCAAGTACCATACCGCTAGACAAAGGGAATTGTATACGGGATTGATTGAGTCCTTGACATCGCGGTTCATCCGATGAGATCATCGTGGAACATGTGGGAGCCAACATGGGTATCCATATCCCGCTGTTGGTTATTGACCGGAGAACATCTCGGTCATGACTACATGTCTCCCGAACCCGTAGGGTCTACACACTTAAGGTTCGATGACGCTAGGGTTATAAAGGAAGTTTGTATGTGGTTACCAAATGTTGTTCGGAGTCCCGGATGAGATCCCGGACGTCATGAGGAGTTCCGGAATGGTCCGGAGGTAAAGATTTATATATAGGAAGTCCTGTTTCGGCCATCGGGACAAGTTTCGGGGTCATCGGTATTGTACCGGGACCACCGGAAGGGTCCCGGGGGCCCACCGGGTGGGGCCACCTGCCCCGGGGGCCACATGGGCTGTAGGGGGTGCGCCTTGGCCTACATGGGCCAAGGGCACCAGCCCCTAGAGGCCCATGCGCCAAGATATAGGAAAAAGGGGAGAGTCCTAAAGGGGGAAGGCACCTCCGAGGTGCCTTGGGGAGGATGGACTCCTCCCCCCTCCTTAGCCGCACCCCTTCCTTGGAGGAAGGGGCAAGGCTGCGCCTCCCCCCTCTCCCCTGCCCCTATATATAGTGGAGGGGAGGGAGGGCATCCATACCTGAGCCCTTGGCGCCTCCCTCCCTCCCGTGACACCTCCTCCTCTCCCGTAGGTGCTTGGCGAAGCCCTGCAGGATTGCCATGCTCCTCCATCACCACCACGCCGTTGTGATGCTGCTGGATGGAGTCTTCCTCAACCTCTCCCTCTCTCCTTGCTGGATCAAGGCGTGGGAGACATCGTCGAGCTGTACGTGTGTTGAACGCGGAGGTGCCGTCCGTTCGGCACTAGGATCATCGGTGATCTGAATCACGACGAGTACGACTCCATCAACCCCGTTCACTTGAACGCTTCCGCTTAGCGATCTACAAGGGTATGTAGATGCACTCTCCTTCCCCTCGTTGCTAGTCTCTCCATAGATAGATCTTGGTGACACGTAGGAAAATTTTGAATTTCTGCTACGTTCCCCAACATTGGAGAAGTTCACAACAGGGAACTTAAGGACACTATTTACCAAATATGTGGGCACCGAGACGAGCAATGGGAAGTAATCAGCACCAGGAAGGATAGATCCATTGCAACTTTCATCCAGGAGTTAAACCAGCACATCCGACGTCAGGAAAACAAGATGTGCGCGGACATGATGGACTTAAAGAAGGCGAAGACTAGAATCATCGAGCTAGAGGAAGAACTCAAGTTTGTACGCGATGGATATGAGGAGGAAATCAAGACACTACTGGAGAAGAATGACGACCTAGTCAAGAAGATCGGAGTATTCATGGGAGGACCAGCACCAATAGAGGAAGAAGAAGAACCCAAGGAGATACACCCCGAGGACTACATCATCATCGACGGCACCGATTCCGATCCTAGTGATGATGACTATGAAGACGAAGCTGGAGCAGACATCATGGAGTCTTCTACCGATCAAAATTTCTAGATGATTACCATATATCACTAGTACTTCCCCCATGTATTTAGTAGTAGTTGAGCACTTGTGTGATAGTTCTAGATCGTTTGCATGCCCTTGCTTGATTGAGTGAGTGAAATGATTGTGTTTGTCTCATGTGCATATGGGTAGTGTTCTCTCATTAGACCCCTTCTCTATTCTAATCTCTTCCATCTAAACCCTCAGATGCCTCCGAGACGTGACACTGGTTTTGCCTTCCCACTGGAGCTCACCCAGTTAATCCAACAGCAGAATACCTTGATGCAATTGCTAGTTCAGAATTAGGGCAACAACAACAACAACAACAACAACAACAACAACAACCCGCCGCCCGTGGACAACCTAGCCCGTTTTCTAAGGTTACAGCCGCTAGTGTTTTCCGGTACCACCGAGCCCATAGTTGCGGACGATTGGCTGCGCCGTATTGGAAGGGAGTTGACCACCGCAGGTTGCACAGATGCTGAGAGAGTGCGCTTTGCCGCACATCAATTGGATGGACCAGCAGCCTCATGGTGGGAGAATTACATAGCCACTATTCCTATAGCCAATGTCACTTGGGACCAGTTTCAGCAAGCTTTCCGCACAGCCCATGTCTCCACTGGAGCTATGCAAATGAAGAAGCGGGAGTTCCGCAACTTACGCCAGGGGAACCGTACTATGGCTCAGTACGTGGATGAGTTTAGCAAGTTATCTCGCTACGCCCCTGATGATGTGGCCACAGATGCAGCGAAGCAGGAGAAGTTTATGGAAGGGCTGAATGATGAGATGAGTATGCAGTTGATGGTAGCAACCTTCAACAACTACCAGGAATTGGTAGATAAGGCTCTTATGATTGAAGGGAAGCAGCAGCAGATTGAGAGCCGCAAGAGAAAGTATGGACAAGGAAAGTATAACTCTGGAGCTCAGCAGAAGCCTCGCCTAAAATCGGAAGTATAACACTGGAGGAGGATCGCATAACCACAATGGATCTAAGAATGGGAATGGGAACGGAACCAACAATAATCATAACCGCCCCAACCCAGCCACACCCGCCAAAAGGGACTTAAGTCATGTTACTTGTTTCAAGTGCGGGAAGACTAGACACTACGCCACGGAGTGCCCTGAAGGAAAGAATGGAAATGGAAATGGGAGCGCTGGGAAGAAGCCAAATCCATTCAACAAAGGACAAGTGAACCGCATTAACGTGGAGGAGGTTGAAGAGCAGCCGGACGCGGTAATAGGTAAGTTTATGGTTAAGTCATTTACCGCTCTTGTTCTTTTCGATACTGGTGCATCGCATTCATACATATCAAGGGGATTCGTGGATAAGTTTAAGCTACCAACCCAGACCCTTAGGACCCCTCTTTTAGTGAGTTCACCCGGAGCAGAGTTTATGGCTAGCCGATGGTGTGACCAGATACCCTTAACCATTGGTACACATGTTTTTCCGTCCGACCTAATTATCTTGGAGTCACAAGGATTGGATGTGATATTGTGTATGGACTGGATGTCAAAGTTTGGAGGAAGCATTGACTGTGCTAGTAAGTCGATTTATCTCACCACTCCGGAAGGAAAAAGGATTAAGTATGTATCTAGGCATGTGCCTAGGAGGAGTCAGGTGAATGCTCTTACGGGAGTTGTTCAGGAGGAAGCGCCTGTAGTGAAGGATTACCCGGATGTTTTTCCAGAGGAGTTACCAGGCATGCCACCGGATAGAGACATTGAGTTTTTGATAGAACTGTTGCCAGGTACCGGACCAATATCCAAGAGACCCTATCGGATGCCCGCAAATGATCTGGAAGAAATTAAGAAACAGATCAAGGAGTTATTGGAGAAAGGATACATCCGAAGAAGTTCATCACCTTGGGGAGCCCCAGTACTTTTGGTTGAGAAGAAGGATAAATCCCTGAGGATGGTTCTTGATTATCCAGCATTAAATGAAGTGACGATTAAGAACAAGTACCCACTGCCGATGATCGACGATTTGTTTGATCAGTTGCAGGGAGTTAAAGTGTTTTCGAAGATCGATTTGCGATCAGGGTATCATCAGTTGAAGATACGAGAGAAGGACATACCGAAGACAGCATTCACAACACAATATGGATTATACGAGTACATGGTCATGTCATTTGGACTGACTAACGCCCCTGCCTATTTCATGACCATGATGAACAAGGTGTTCATGGAGTATTTGGACAAGTTTGTTGTGGTGTTTATTGATGACATTATGGTATACTCGAAGAACGAGGAGGAGCACAAGGAGCATTTGCGCTTAGTTCTCGAGAAACTCAGGGAACACCAGTTGTACGCTAAGTTCAGCAAATGCGAATTTTGGTTGAAGGAAGTCGGGTTCCTTGGACATGTTATATCGGGAGAAGGTATAGCAGTAGACCCCAGCAAAATTCTGTCAGTCACTGAATGGTTGGCACCCACTTCAGTTAGCGAGATCCGCAGTTTTCTTGGACTCGCAGGATACTACCGGAGATTCATCGAGAATTTTTCCAAGATTGCAAAGCCAATGACTGAACTATTGAAGAAGGATACTAAGTTTAAATGGACAGAAGATTGCGAGGCAAGTTTCCAGGAATTGAAGAAACGCTTGACTACAGCGCCAGTGCTAACACTGCCAGATATACATAAGGAGTTCCAAGTGTACTGCGATGCCTCACGCTTAGGACTTGGATGTGTGCTTATGCAGGATGGGAGAGTTGTTTCGTATGCCTCACGACAACTGAAACCTCATGAGTTAAACTATGCCACGCATGATTTGGAGCTAGCAGCCGTAGTACATGCATTGAAGACCTGGAGACATTACCTTATTGGAAACCGTTGTGATGTGTACACGGACCATAAGAGTTTGAAGTACATTTTCACCCAGAAGGAGCTGAACCTTCGATAGAGGAGATGATTGGAACTTATAAAGGATTATGACATGAAGCTACACTATCATCCAGGAAAGGCCAACGTCGTAGCAGACGCTTTGAGCCAGAAGAGTTATGCTAATATCCTTGAAAGCAAGGGACTGCCGAAGGAATTAGCAGAGGACATCACCGAACTTCGATTGGAGATTGTTCCTAGAGGATTTATTGCAACAATTGCGGTCCAGTCGACATTGTTGGACAAAATTCGGGAAGCTCAGAAGGATGACAAAGAGATTGCCGAGATAAAGGAGAATATGGGCAAAGGAAAGGCCAAAGGTTTTCGTGAGGATGAGCACGATACCCTATGGTTTGAGGACCGAGTTTATGTGCCCAATAACCAGGAGATCAGGAAGTTAATACTTCATGAGGCCCATGACTCACCCTACTCGATACACCCCGGAAACACCAAAATGTATCTGGATTTGAAGGAATGTTTCCGGTGGACCGGTATGAAGAAGGATATTGCCGAGTATGTCGTCGTATGTGATGTATGTCAGCGTGTGAAGGCAGAACATCAGAAGCCAGCATGACTGTTACAGCCTATGCCGATACCGGAATGGAAGTGGGATAAACTGGGCATGGACTTTATCACTGGATTTCCCAGGACCAAAGCAGGATATGATTCCATACGGGTAGTAATTGATCGCTTGACCAAAGTAGCTCACTTCATCCCAGTGAAAACCACCTATACAAGTGCAAAGTTGGCCAAGATATATATGTCCAGGATAGTATGTCTGCATGGAGTTCCGAGGACCATCGTATCAGATCGAGGAACACAGTTTACCTCAAAGTTTTGGCACCAGTTGCACCAGACTTTGGGAACGATATTGGAGTTTAGTACAGCATTTCACCCGCAGACGGATGGACAAACAGAGAGAGTCAACCAAATTTTGGAGGACATGTTGAGAGCCTGTGCACTAGATTATGGATCTAGTTGGGATGAAAATCTGCCATACGCAGAGTTTTCATACAACAATAGCTATCAAGCCAGTTTGAAGATGGCCCCATTTGAAGCCATGTATGGACGAAGGTGCAGAACACCGTTGATGTGGGACGAGGTAGGAGACCGATAGTTGTTTGTACTAGACTTGATCAAGGAGTCTTAGGAGAAGGTTAAATTGATTCGTGACAGACTGAAGATTGCTCAGTCCAGGCAGAAGAGTTATGCAAACTCAAAATGCAAGGAGGTAACCTATGAAATTGGAGACCGAGCATATCTGCGAGTATCACTGTCGGTGTCAAAACCGGCGGATCTCGGGTAGGGGGTCCCGAACTGTGCGTCTAGGCCGGATGGTAACAGGAGGCAAGGGACACGAAGTTTTACCCAGGTTCGGGCCCTCTCGATGGAGGTAAAACCCTACGTCCTGCTTGATTAATATTGATGATATGGGTAGTACAAGAGTAGATCTACCACGAGATCGGAGAGGCTAAACCCTAGAAGCTAGCCTATGGTATGATTGTTGTTGTGTATGTTGTCCTACGGACTAAAACCCCCCAGTTTATATAGACACCGGAGAGGGTTAGGGTTACACAAAGTTGGTTACAATGGTAGGAGATCTGCATATCCGTGTCGCCAAGCTTGCCTTCCACACCAAGGAAAGTCCCTTCCGTACACGGGACGAAGTCTTCAATCTTGTATCTTCATAGTCCAGGAGTCCGGCTGAAGGTATAGTCCGGCTATCCGAACACCCCCTAATCCAGGACTCCCTCAGTAGCCCCTGAACCAGGCTTCAATGACAACGAGTCCGGCGCGCAGATTGTCTTCGGCATTGCAAGGCGGGTTCCTCCTCCAAGTACTTCATAGAAGATTTTGAACACAAAGATAGTGTCCGGCTCTGCAAAATAAGTTTCCACATATTGCCATAGAGAGAATAATATTTACACAAATCTAATCTGCTGACGTATTCCGTAGTGTGACGCACCACGGCTTAGCCTTTATCCGAGTTGTTTCATTGTCCCACCTCAGAGCGTCATGCGAGGCGGTTTCCTTGGCACGTCTTGTTAAAGCAGAGATCGTGTCCCCTTATTCCAGGATTCTCATCAATATGGGAGTGGGTAACCCAACCGCTTCTAGGACTCCTAGATTATAGGCAAGTCCAAATGGGCACGGAGAGGATGCTTGATATTCACCCTCTTTATAAAGGGACAATGCTTTTATTTTTCCCTCCCGTGCTCAATCGAATCCTTCCCCCACCTCAAGCTCAAGCGCCCAAAGTTTAGGTCAGGTGCTCTGAACCTTCAATCATGTCCGGATCTAGCCTTCAAGGCCTATGGGTGCCTTCCTCCGTCACGGAAGAAGACATCGAAAAGTTGAGGGAGCGAGCGTCTCCATGAAGGAAGATGACCAGAAGAGGAAAAGTACTGCGCCCGGGGATTCGGAAGCCGAAGCTTCCAAACGGGAGAAGAAGTTTCCCATAGAGGGTCCTACCTTGGGGGGCACTGTTGTCGCACAAAGTCTGCGGGGGGATCAATTCTCCCGCGAGTCGTAAGTGACCCAAAATACTTTAATAGTATAGATCTGCCATCTTTTTCTTCTGAGAAAATAACCACCGCATATATTTTTGCAGTTCGGGCCTTAGCCCCTCTCAAATGAGCTCATCTTTGGGGGATCTTCTTCCAGAGATGATGGAGAGCGAAACGCCTCCTCCGGACTCCTCCGCTCCGGAAGCGGGCGACCCTAAAGTGTCATCGCGGAGGGCCTCTCCGAGTCCGATGAGACCGGAAGATAATCCCATTGACCCCCGAAGCTCCCAGTGTCCGGCTCCCGAAGAGAGCAGACAAAAGAGTCCGGCACCATATAGTGTGTGATCGGATGTTCTGAGGGAGTTGGTGGGGCGAGCGTGTCAGGACCCCGACTCAATGCCACATAGATCTAGCATGTAACACTTCATATCACTTTGCGGCCTCACGCACGATATTCCCACGGGTGTCGCCTTACCTTTACCCGGGACCGTTTGCGCCTTTTGGCACACGTATATGATAGTGTCGCTAGCATCCATATGATAAGGAGCCCGGGCTGACATGGCTAGTCGTAAACCCAAAGTGGCACAGACTTACAGGGACAGGCATTCATGACCCAGCATCGAACGTGTCGGTCATCAGCGAGTGAATCCAGGCTGTAGCACTGGGCTAGCAGGACTCCGGTGAACCGGGCTGTAGCGGGCTAACAGGACTCCGGTATTCATCGCGTGGCATTTCCCCGAAGGGACAGACACAGGAACGAAGAAGGACACATGCCGGCCAGCCTAAGTGTCCCGGAGCAGTAGCAAGCTACCATGGCTCGGTGGAAACACTAGGAGACATTTCCCGGTAAGAGAGGCTACCAAGGATAAACAACTAGGTTGTCAGATCCCACACATACCAAGCATTTCAATAACATACACACAATATGCTCGATATGTGCAAATACAACATGGCATCACAACATGACTCTACAACTCAAGTATTTTAATCAATAGGCTCCGAGGAGCGAGATATTACAAACATGGGTCTCACGACCCAACAATCAGAGCATACAAGTCAAAGCACAAGCGGAAGCTATCATGTCTGGGTACAGACATCTATAAATGAAAAAGGCTGAGAAGCCTGACTATCTACCAAATCCTGCCGAGGGCACAAGATCGTAGCTGAGGTAACAAGCTAAACGTCGAAGACCACGCGGAAATACTAGTGAGACTGAAGTCTCTCTGCAAAAACATAAAATAGGCAAACGTGAGTACAAATGTACCCAGCAAGACTTACATCAGAACTATCTACATATGCATCATTATCAACAAAGGGATGGTGGGGTTTAACTGCAGCAAGCCAGCTTTGACTCGGTGGCTATCCTGAACTACGACTGCGAGTAACTTTTTTGAGGTGGCGCACACGAGTCCACATATTCACCATATCAATACACCATTATGGATCCGCTCCCGTCTCCCTACGAGAACGCCATCCATAGCACTCACGCTTATCTTGCGTATTTTAGAGTATCCACTTTCACTTGTCTATGAACTGATATAAGCAACCCAGAAGTCCTTTTCCGCGGACACGGCTATTCGAATAGATTAGGTTAACCCTGCAGGGGTGTACTTCTTCACACACGCTCTCACCACTTACCGCCGTTTACACGACATGTACTCGGCAACCTTCAAGCGGAAGCCCAACGTGGGTGTCGGCCACGACCTACCTAATCACCTAAGTCTCTAGTCCAGGTTTATCGCCTATTCGGGTTCCATCCATGAGGAGATCCGGCCGGAGTTTCGCTCACAGCCCCAAACGATGTGAACAGGGTTCCCGAGACACCAAACGGGCGCCCGGTACACCGTGCCACGTGCCTACCGCATCACAGCCCACCCCCTACGGTCAGCGCTGCGCACGGCCTCCAGCATACTACAAACACCAGAAACTACTTGCAACTCCTGGACAGAGGACAAGGGTGATCAAGAAGCCGAGAGGGTCCATTGGTTTCGGGCCCAATGCGTGGTAGTAGCTGAATCATGGATCACAAACACAGAACTCAGTTCCTGAGGACGGCTGCAATGAGACAACCCACCATGTACTCCTACATGGCCTCTCACCGCTACCTTTACCAAATCGTGTTCACACACTTAGCTCACACACAGTAGGACATGTTCACACACCTCTGATTCATCCCGGATGAATCAGACCTGACACAACTCTAAGCAGTAGCAGGCATGACAAACAAGCATGAATGAGTAGGCACAACAGGGCTCAAACAACTCCTACTCATGCTAGTGGGTTTCATCTATTTACTGTGGCAATGACAGGTCATGCAAAGGATAAAGGGGTTCAGCTACCGCAGCAAGTAACAGATGAATCGATGTTGTCCTAATGCAGTAAAAGAGAGCAGGAGCGAGAGAGTAGGATTGTATCGGAATGAACAAGGGGGTTTTGCTTGCCTGGCACTTCTGAAGATAACATTGAGTCTTCATCAGTGTCAACGATCACATCATCGGTATCACGTCTATCGAGAGGGGACAAATACCGGTAACACAGAAGGAAACATAATCAATGCAATGCACAATATGATGCATGATCATGACATGGCAAAATGAATGTGTTTTGGGCTAATGCAACTAGCCACAGATTAAATGAAGTTGGTTTGTGTCAGGTCCCCGACTCGATGTCACATCGATCTAGCTGGTAACACCTTATATCACTCTGCGGCCTCACGCACGGTATCCCCACGGGTGTCGTCTTACCTTTTCCCGGGACCGTTTGCGCCTTTTGGCTCACGTATATGATAGTGTCGCTAGCATCCATATGATAAAGAGCCCGGGCTGACATGACTAGTCGTAAACCCAAAGTGGCACAGACTTACAGGGACAGGCATCCATGACCCAGCTTCGAACGTGTCGGTCATCAGCAAGTGGGTCCGGGCTGTAGCACTGGGCTAGCAGGACTCCGGTAAACCGGGCTGTAGCGGGCTAACAGGACTCCGGTACTCAAAGCGTGACATTTCCCCGAAGGGACAGACACAGGAACGAAGAAGGACACATGCCGGCCAGCCTAAGTGTTCCAGAGCAGTAGCAAGCTACCATGGCTCAGCGGTAACACTAGGAGACATTTCCCGGTAAGAGAGGCTACTAAAGATAAACAACTAGATAGTCAGATCCCACACATACCAAGCATTTCAATCATACACACAATATGCTCGATATGTGCAAATACAACGAAGCATCACAACATGACTCTACGACACAAGTAATCTATTCAATAGGCTCCGAGGAGCGAGATATTACAAACATGGGTCTCATGACCCAACATTCAGAGCATACAAATCAAGCACAAGCGGAAGCTATCATGTCTGAGTACAGACATCTATAAATGAAAAAGGCTGAGAAGCCTGACTATCTACCAAATCCTGCCGAGGCACAAGATCGTAGCTGAGGTAACAAGCTAAACGTCGAAGACCACGCGGAAATACTAGTGAGACTGAAGTCTCTCTGCAAAAACATAAAATAGGCAAACGTGAGTACAAATGTACCCAGCAAGACTTACATCAGAACTATCTACATATGCATCATTATCAACAAAGGGATGGTGGGGTTTAACTGCAGCAAGCCAGCTTTGACTCGGTGGCTATCCTGAACTACGACTGCGAGTAACTTTTTGAGGTGGCGCACACGAGTCCACATATTCACCATATCAATACACCACTATGGATCCGCTCCCGTCTCCCTACGAGAACGCCATCCATAGCACTCACGCTTATCTTGCGTATTTTAGAGTATCCACTTTCACTTGTCTATGAACTGATATAAGCAACCTAGAAGTCCTTTTCCGCGGACACGGCTATTCGAATAGATGATGTTAACCCTGCAGGGGTGTACTTCTTCATACATGTTTCCACCACTTAGCGTCTGCACACGACATGTGCTCGGCAGACTTCAAGCGAAAGCCGACGTGGGTGTAGACCACGACCTACCTAAACACTCAAGTCTCTAGTCCAGGTTTATCGCCTATTCGGGTTCCATCCATGAGGAGATTCGGCCGGAGTTTCGCTCACAGCCCCAAACGATGTGAACAGGGTTCCCGAGATACCAAACGGGCATCCGGTACACCGTGCCACGTACCTACCGCATCACAGCCCACCCCTACGGTCAGCGCTGTCCACGGCCTCCAGTAAGCTACAAACACCAGAAACTACTTGCAACTCCTGGACAGAGGACTAGGGTGAATAAGAAGTCGAGCGGGGTCATATTTCGGGGCCCAATGTATGGTAGTAGCTGAATCATGGATCACAAACACAGAACTCAGTTCCTGAGGACGGCTGCAATGAGACAACCCACCATGTACTCCTACATGGCCTCTCACCGCTACCTTTACCAAATCGTGTTCACACACTTAGCTCACACACAGTAGGACATGTTCACACGCCTCTGATTCATCCCCGATGAATCAGACCTGACTCAACTCTAAGCAGTAGCAGGCATGACAAACAAGCATGAATGAGTAGGTACAACAGGGCTCAAACAATTCCTACTCATACTAGTGGGTTTCATCTATTTACTGTGGAATGACAGGTCATGCAAAGGATAAAGGGGTTCAGCTACCGCAGCAAGTAACAGATGAATCGTTGTTGTCCTAATGCAGTAAAAGAGAGCAGGAGCGAGAGAGTAGGATTGTATCGGAATGAACAAGGGGGTTTTGCTTGCCTGGCACTTCTGAAGATAACATTGAGTCTTCATTAGTGTCAACGATCACATCATCGATATCACGTCTATCGAGAGGGGACAAATACCGGCAACACAGAAGGGAACACAATCAATGCAATGCACAATATGATGCATGATCATGACATGGCAAAATGAATGTGTTTTGGGCTAATGCACCTAAAACCAGATTAAATGAAGTTGGTTTGAATCCAAGATTCAAATTCAAACTCCATATGTGATTATTCAAATGCCATTTAGTTGATTTGTGCTAAACAGCACCTATAAGTTGTTCTAACATGCATGAAAATGATACAGATGGATTCCTTGAATTTTTCTGATAATTTTTCATATATAATTTATTTAATTTGGAGCTACGGTTGAATTTCTATGAATTTTAGAAGTTTTAGGCATTTTCTGAATTTTCCTGAATATTTAGAATTAAAATAATTCCAGAAAATGAATTATGGCGTCAGCATTGCGTCACTATGACGTCAGCAGGTCAACAGATGCTGCTGGTGGTCAAACCTGACCAGTGGGGTCCACTGGTCAGTGACTGAGGCTGGTTAGTGTCAATGGCAGGTGGGGCCGGGTCAACAGACACATCAGCCTGGTCAACTCCGACGTGTGGGGTCGGTCAAAGTGTGACGGGGCCAGGTCAAACTGACCTATGGGGCCCACAAAATTAGTACTAATCTAAACAGAGAGGTTAAACTAATTAATTAGGCACGGGGGCCCACTTGGCAGTGGCTCTAGTGGGTGATTAGCGAGGTGTTTACGCCCTAATTAAGTGGCCACGTCGGCGAGTGACGCCGGCGACCACGGCGACGGCGGAACCTCGCCGGAGTAGCTCGGGTTGGCACTACAGGCTGCGGTTGGGCACCCTGAGGGCACCAGGAGGAAGCCCGTGCTCCCGCGCATCTAGGGGGAGCCACGAGAGGGCGTGGGGTGGCCGGAGTTGAGCGCGGCATCGACCCCGGCGGCGGCCGGAGCTCGGGGGTTCGCGGGACCGGCGCTATGGTGCATGGGAGGAGGGGTTGGTGGGCGCTACGGGCTCCTGGGAGTGCTCTGAGTACGTCTGCGTGCTCGGTTTGGACGGACGTGAACCAAAACGACGACGGCGACAAGTCCGGCGCCGGTGAGGTCTCGGTCTCGACGGAACTATGGCCTAGGGCTCGCAAACACGAGGGGAGAGAGAGGGGTTCTGCACAGAGGCTCACCGCGGAGCTGTAGGGAGGGTCAGTGGGCTCGGGGGCGCGCCGGAGTGGCCGAATTCGACGGAGAACGGCGCCGGGGCCGAAGCTTGGGGATGATGACGATGGCGGCTGCTCGGGGCCCTTCTGGTCGCGTGAGACATCGAGGAGGTCGAGGGAGGCACTACGGAGCTCTGGGAGGCGTCGGGGAGGCGAGAGGGGGATGGTGGCCGCGGCGAACGGCGTCGGTGGCGACGGCTCCGTTCGGTGGTGTGCGCGGGAGGGAAGCAGAGGAGGGAACGGGGTCCAGGGGAAGAGAGGGAGGGCTGGACGGCTCCGGGCGGCTGCGTGGCGTCTCCACGCATGGATAGGCTCGAAGGGGGAGGCCTCCAGCGCGAAGCAGGAGGTGGCCGGCGCTCTTCGGGCGCGCGCCACGCCTCGCCTCTGCCTTCTGGCAGAGGAAGAAGAGGACAAGGGGGGGGGGGAAGGTGGGCTGGGCCGCGCTGGTGGGGGAGCTGGGCCGGCTGGTGGCTGCACGGGTGAGGCCAGGTAAGTCCTTCTCTCTCTCTCTTTTATTTTTTTTCTTCTGTTTTATATTTTTCTATTTCTGCAATTTGTTTTTGATTTGTTTTAAAATATCAAATCATTTTATAAAATCCTGGAAATAATTATGGGTACTTTCTGAATTATTTCAGTGACCCTTATCAATTTCCAACATTTATTTGAGCATTTAAATTATTTATAGTATTTAAATGCCCAAAGTCAAATACAATATGATTTAATTCAAAAATCCAAAAATGACCTAAGAATATAATCATCATTTTTGGCAGAGGTTTCCACCTTAACCAGAAATCATGAACTTTTCTTAGGAACCTTTTGGGTTTATTGAAAAGATTTTAATTCACCCTAGTTGAGTTGATTTAATGCTAGGGTTTGAACATCCCCATTTCAAATTTAGGCAAAATTTAAACATGATGCAAACATGAAGCTAGCCTAGAGCACTACCAGCAGCTAGGGATGTGACAACTCACCCCCACTAAACAAGAATCTCGTCTCGAGATTCAAGCGTAGGGTGAGGTGAAGGGTAACGCAGACTAATATACTCTTCACGATCCAGGTTGCACTTCATAGGAACGTTGATTCGATCACCATCATTGTCTTGATGTCTTGTTCTGAGAAATCCTGCCAACATGACATGGAGGGAAGAAGGAGACTCTAGAAGGGTCGATCTTCTTGAAGATCGAACAACTCACGGAATGAGACATAGGACCATCTCTCGGGTTGAGACACGAGATACACATCAAGAGGGGTGGAAAGAAACGGATGACGAAGGTTCACTAGGTGGACAACAATTCCACATTTAAAAAGGTGGTAATCGGTTGTCAACATAACGAGGAGTTGAATTGCCATGACACCACGACGAAACATCCTGGAGAAGGGTGATTCGTAGATTATTATCTTAAGTGGAAAAAAGAATTACCTTTGATATAGAGATCACTGAGACTCTCTATATCAGCCGAAGGCAAATCACAGCAATCGATTGGCGGGGTCGGTAGAATGGCATACTCGGACTTGGATGATGTGGATTACCTTGTTGAAGACAACGTAATGGATGAATTTCCTTATCACCGGAGATGGAAGAGACCCATGGTAGAATGGCACATTGGCGGTGCAAGCTGGGGACAAAATGCAAATGCTGGGAATGATTCTGGTAACTGGGGAAGAACCCAACAATAGAGAGTGAATTCACTGTTGGAGTGGTTATAGCATAACCGACGAGACTAGGAGCAATCCCGGTTAGTGCCGGCGATAATACCTAGCGCTTGAGCGTGCTCTCAAGAACTTGAGCATTCCCACATTCATCAAGGTTTTACCAACATCCGTGTCAAGGGTCCGGTAAACAACTTACTTCCATGATGAATGGTGATGGAGGATGCAGATGCAAAGGAAGATAACACCTTCTCAGATTTCACCCTTGGCAGGGCCAAGGAAATAAAATCTGGATGATCGACCGAGAGACAGTTACCACTCCGCTTCTAATGTTCTCCTTGATGTGCTAGTATAACCCGTTCATAGATATGGTTTGATATCTAAAACATCAAGTAAAGGTCGGACTTCGGGAACACAAAAATCCATAGGGGCAACTAGGGAGTAAATCCTATGAAATCCCTATGGGGGGGGGGGGTGGCCAACTTCCTCAAACAAGATACTATAATAATAGGTCTATCGGATGGGTGTGTTGGCCACGACATCCACCTTACCGGTTATCGAGAGACCAATATTATAGTTCTTAGGGAAATGTTCCAACCATCATATTTGCCTGAGATTCAGCTCTGGTTGGTGTTAGGATATTCCAGGCTCATCGAGTCTTAGGAAGAAAAATGAAAGTTTGCAACACAAATCGACGAGATGACGTTGCGGGATTCTCGGGAGATGAACTACGATAGCAAGCTCCAAAACATGAACTGGTTCTGCTACAAACATGTGAACACGTTGTCCCAGACAAGCATGACCACGTGGTAGTCTTATAATAAAACACTACCGAGTTCAGGAGGGGAACCATCAACGAGGGTATCGAAGTTCTTTCATAAGTCCGGATTAGCTCTTATGAAGGAACTCCTTCTCCTTGAACAAATCAATCAGTGGCTTGGTGTGCTAGGGATACATATAGATTGAAGGTTGCAAGTCTTCAAACCACAGCATTCTTCGCACGTGTGCATGACTGATTTGGAATGATTCCAAAGAAAGCAACATTGACTTTCTCGAATCCACGGCGGCAACTTGCATCAGATGCACATGAATTAAAGGAAGTCACTACCTTCATCCAAACATATGCTTCATGAGCTAGCATGAACAAATGCTTTCAAAAGTTTCCAACACTAGCTTAATGTTCAGCAAAATTATGGAGAAGACAAGGATGTTGTCAATGGGCACAACAACAATTCATCTGGGTTTCCTTTTAAAAGGAATTCCATAGTTAAGTGAACAAGTGATAGCATTGGTCAGACCCAAAAGATATAATGGTGTATGCTCGAGGGATCAACCACGAATAAGACAACATTACGAGCATCGTTGGTACTGATTTGATTTGACGATAGCCCACACTCAAATCAAAGGATTGATAAGACAATAGGTCCAGCAACTGATCACAAGGACCAATCAATGAAGATATCATCTTTCTTCAACACACACTACACAAGAATATCCCTTTGGAACGAACTAAGTCAGGCAAGCTTTTATCTTCCAACCCTCCAAGTTGTCGTTTAGCTTAACCAACTAGCTCAGGGATATCTAACACCGATTCTTGGAGAGAAGGTGGTTCACAAGAAACCAACTTGATCACGAACTCAACATAGCGGTCAGGTGACAACCTGGTAATACTCCTGAGAAGATATTCAGAAAATCACGAACCACCGGTATGTTACTAAGCTCGAGAACAATCTTGCTTTTCAGGGCAAGACGATATGATCAATAGAGCAAGGATTTGAAATAATCCTAACTCATCGATCGAGGAGTGAACCAGGAGAATGGACTAGGTAGCACGATCAATATTAGAATGATGATTCATACCAACACGCTAAGAATGAAATTATTACCCTTTAACTACCAAGCAACAGAGTTGCTAGCAGTATTGATTTCACACATCACAATTCATTTGTCGGTATTCCGGTTGCATCAACACGAGGGCCGAGGAATGAACAGTGATGGCAAGAAGTATCACTGTACCAAGAGTTCATGGGATGGTGTGCAATTCCTATAACAATCTCGATATAAAATATGTAATACTCCAAGGTAGAGCAGAACCAAAAGCTGGATTGGCATTTGATCTGCGGAATACAACTACTTTGACCCAATCCTAGATATGGAAGAGGTACTGGAGTTTGTTTCTCCTAGTCATTCCGGAATAGAATGGCTTGACAGACCACAAGAGTCATAGGCATCGATGAACGAACGCACGCATACTCTTGACTATCAATTGATAGACGAGGGTCAGAATGCAACTAAAGAGAACAACTCAAAGGAACATATAATTTTCTGAGTTGTGGATGCATAGATTAGTATGTCGAACCAAGTTCAACATATTTCTTCCGGATAACCCATGCAGAAAGGTAGAACTGGCAGAGTCACGATTTATGAATGGAGAACTCCTCAAGAATAATCTTGTTGTGATATTTCAGTTCAACGAGGAACTTCTGCCATAAGTAGTTCATGGTATTTGGAAGAAGAAGATACCACGGACTTCAAGGACTATCGCAAAGGTTACTAATATCCTAAAGGCACTAGCAATTACTATCAACATGAAGTAGGTAGAGTGAATCTCGGGTTCAAGAACCCAGGAACAGAATACCTATTACTAAGTAGCATCACGGGATGCTTTCGAGAATGATGGCCAGAATCATCACACTGGGAACACAAATCATGGCTAAATTACTAGATGATCCCCTAAGACACCTAGGGTCATAATAATATCTCCAACATATATGTCAAGGTAACGGAGTACCTCAACTCACTGATTAGTGTGGTTAATCTGGCCCATGGGAACATTGAAACGGGAAGAAAGGATTTGCAAATGCATCAGACTACTTAGAAACCTGGGATGACTCGGACAGCATAACGGCTGTAAATGCTCAAAAAAGATTTGAGACATTCACAAAAATGGTGGCACAACCACTCAGAAGCACAATATCAAGGTTTCGAGATCAACAATTAACATACGGAAGTAGTAGGAACTGAACTGAGACTTAAATCCAACAATCTTATAAGTCCACTGATTATTAACACGTGATCCTAATAGAAAGAAGAGATAGCCTAGTTCTTAATCCCCGTAGAAGAGAAGATGATGACTCAGATCAGAAGGCCATGAGGTATAAGGAGTAAAAAGAGCCTTACGTTCCATCCCACAATCAATTCCCCTACATATAACTAAAGAATTTCTAGACTCAACATCGACCAGTTTGGCTTGGTAATCCTACAGGCAGTCAAGCTCTGATACCAACGCTGTCAGGACCCCGACTCAATGCCACATCGATCTAGCATGTAACACCTCATATCACTTTGCGGCCTCACGCACGGTATTCCCACGGGTGTCGCCCTACCTTTACCCGGGACCGTTTGCGCCTTTTGGCACACGTATATGACAGTGTCGCTAGCATCTATATGATAAGGAGCCCGGGCTGACATGGCTAGTCATAAACCCAAAGTGGCACAAACTTACAGGGACAGGCATCCATGACCCAGCATCGAACGTGTCGGTCATCAGCGAGTGAATCCAGGCTGTAGCACTGGGCTAGCAGGACTCCGGTGAACCGGGCTGTAGCGGGCTAACAGGACTCCGGTATTCATCGCGTGACATTTCCCCGAAGGGACAGACACAGGAACGAAGAAGGACACATGCCGGCCAGCCTAAGTGTCCCGGAGCAGTAGCAAGCTACCATGGCTCGGTGGAAACACTAGGAGACATTTCCCGGTAAGAGAGGCTACCAAGGATAAACAACTAGGTTGTCAGATCCCACACATACCAAGCATTTCAATAACATACACACAATATGCTCGATATGTGCAAATACAACATGGCATCACAACATGACTCTACAACTCAAGTATTTTAATCAATAGGCTCCGAGGAGCGAGATATTACAAACATGGGTCTCACGACCCAACAATCAGAGCATACAAGTCAAAGCACAAGCAGAAGCTATCATGTCTGGGTACAGACATCTATAAATGAAAAAGGCTGAGAAGCCTGACTATCTACCAAATCCTGCCGAGGGCACAAGATCGTAGCTGAGGTAACAAGCTAAACGTCGAAGACCACGCGGAAATACTAGTGAGACTGAAGTCTCTCTGCAAAAACATAAAATAGGCAAACGTGAGTACAAATGTACCCAGCAAGACTTACATCAGAACTATCTACATATGCATCATTATCAACAAAGGGATGGTGGGGTTTAACTGCAGCAAGCCAGCTTTGACTCGGTGGCTATCCTGAACTACGACTGCGAGTAACTTTTTTGAGGTGGCGCACACGAGTCCACATATTCACCATATCAATACACCATTATGGATCCGCTCCCGTCTCCCTACGAGAACGCCATCCATAGCACTCACGCTTATCTTGCGTATTTTAGAGTATCCACTTTCACTTGTCTATGAACTGATATAAGCAACCCAGAAGTCCTTTTCCGCGGACACGGCTATTCGAATAGATGATGTTAACCCTGCAGGGGTGTACTTCTTCATACATGTTTCCACCACTTAGCGTCTGCACACGACATGTGCTCGGCAGACTTCAAGCGAAAGCCGACGTGGGTGTAGACCACGACCTACCTAAACACTCAAGTCTCTAGTCCAGGTTTATCGCCTATTCGGGTTCCATCCATGAGGAGATTCGGCCGGAGTTTCGCTCACAGCCCCAAACGATGTGAACAGGGTTCCTGAGATACCAAACGGGCATCCGGTACACCGTGCCACGTACCTACCGCATCACAGCCCACCCCTACGGTCAGCGCTGTCCACGGCCTCCAGTAAGCTACAAACACCAGAAACTACTTGCAACTCCTGGACAGAGGACTAGGGTGAATAAGAAGTCGAGCGGGGTCATATTTCAGGGCCCAATGTATGGTAGTAGCTGAATCATGGATCACAAACACAGAACTCAGTTCCTGAGGACGGCTGCAATGAGACAACCCACCATGTACTCCTACATGTCCTCTCACCGCTACCTTTACCAAATCGTGTTCACACACTTAGCTCACACACAGTAGGACATGTTCACACGCCTCTGATTCATCCCCGATGAATCAGACCTGACTCAACTCTAAGCAGTAGCAGGCATGACAAACAAGCATGAATGAGTAGGTACAACAGGGCTCAAACAATTCCTACTCATACTAGTGGGTTTCATCTATTTACTGTGGAATGACAGGTCATGCAAAGGATAAAGGGGTTCAGCTACCGCAGCAAGTAACAGATGAATCGTTGTTGTCCTAATGCAGTAAAAGAGAGCAGGAGCGAGAGAGTAGGATTGTATCGGAATGAACAAGGGGGTTTTGCTTGCCTGGCACTTCTGAAGATAACATTGAGTCTTCATCAGTGTCAACGATCACATCATCGATATCATGTCTATCGAGAGGGGACAAATACCGGCAACACAGAAGGGAACACAATCAATGCAATGCACAATATGATGCATGATCATGACATGGCAAAATGAATGTGTTTTGGGCTAATGCACCTAAAACCAGATTAAATGAAGTTGGTTTGAATCCAAGATTCAAATTCAAACTCCATATGTGATTATTCAAATGCCATTTAGTTGATTTGTGCTAAACAGCACCTATAAGTTGTTCTAACATGCATGAAAATGATACAGATGGATTCCTTGAATTTTTCTGATAATTTTTCATATATAATTTATTTAATTTGGAGCTACGGTTGAATTTCTATGAATTTTAGAAGTTTTAGGCATTTTCTGAATTTTCCTGAATATTTAGAATTAAAATAATTCCAGAAAATGAATTATGGCGTCAGCATTGCGTCACTATGACGTCAGCAGGTCAACAGACGCTGCTGGTGGTCAAACCTGACCAGTGGGGTCCACTAGTCAGTGACTGAGGCTGGTTAGTGTCAATGGCAGGTGGGGCCGGGTCAACAGACACATCAGCCTGGTCAACTCCGACGTGTGGGGTCGGTCAAAGTGTGACGGGGCCAGGTCAAACTGACCTATGGGGCCCACAAAATTAGTACTAATCTAAACAGAGAGGTTAAACTAATTAATTAGGCACGGGGGCCCACTTGGCAGTGGCTCTAGTGGGTGATTAGCGAGGTGTTTACGCCCTAATTAAGTGGCCACGTCGGCGAGTGACGCCGGCGACCACGGCGACGGCGGAACCTCGCCGGAGTAGCTCGGGTTGGCACTACAGGCTGCGGTTGGGCACCCTGAGGGCACCAGGAGGAAGCCCGTGCTCCCGCGCATCTAGGGGGAGCCACGAGAGGGCGTGGGGTGGCCGGAGTTGAGCGCGGCATCGACCCCGGCGGTGGCCGGAGCTCGGGGGTTCGCGGGACCGGCGCTATGGTGCATGGGAGGAGGGGTTGGTGGGCGCTACGGGCTCCTGGGAGTGCTCTGAGTACGTCTGCGTGCTCGGTTTAGACGGAGGTGAACCAAAACGACGACGGCGACAAGTCCGGCGCCGGTGAGGTCTCGGTCTCGACGGAACTATGGCCTAGGGCTCGCAAACACGAGGGGAGAGAGAGGGGTTCTGCACAGAGGCTCTCCGCGGAGCTGTAGGGAGGGTCAGTGGGCTTGGGGGCGCGCCGGAGTGGCCGAATTCGACGGAGAACGGCGCCGGGGCCGAAGCTTGGGGATGATGACGATGGCGGCTGCTCGGGGCCCTTCTGGTCGCGTGAGACGTCGAGGAGGTCGAGGGAGGCACTGCGGAGCTCTGGGAGGCGTCGGGGAGGCGAGAGGGGGATGGTGGCCGCGGCGAACGGCGTCGGTGGCGACGGCTCCGTTCGGTGGTGTGCGCGGGAGGGAAGCAGAGGAGGGAACGGGGTCCAGGGGAAGAGAGGGAGGGCTGGACGGCTCCGGGCGGCTGCGTGGCGTCTCCACGCATGGATAGGCTCGAAGGGGGAGGCCTCCAGCGCGAAGCAGGAGGTGGCCGGCGCTCTTCGGGCGCGCGCCACGCCTCGCCTCTGCCTTCTGGCAGAGGAAGAAGAGGACAAGGGGGGGGAAGGTGGGCTGGGCCGCGCTGGTGGGGGAGCTGGGCCGGCTGGTGGCTGCACGGGTGAGGCCAGGTAAGTCCTTCTCTCTCTCTCTTTTATTTTTTTTTCTTCTGTTTTATATTTTTCTATTTCTGCAATTTGTTTTTGATTTGTTTTAAAATATCAAATCATTTTATAAAATCCTGGAAATAATTATGGGTACTTTCTGAATTATTTCAGTGACCCTTATCAATTTCCAACATTTATTTGAGCATTTAAATTATTTATAGTATTTAAATGCCCAAAGTCAAATACAATATGATTTAATTCAAAAATCCAAAAATGACCTAAGAATATAATCATCATTTTTGGCAGAGGTTTCCACCTTAACCAGAAATCATGAACTTTTCTTAGGAACCTTTTGGGTTTATTGAAAAGATTTTAATTCACCCTAGTTGAGTTGATTTAATGCTAGGGTTTGAACATCCCCATTTCAAATTTAGGCAAAATTTAAACATGATGCAAACATGAAGCTAGCCTAGAGCACTACCAGCAGCTAGGGATGTGACAGAGCGGCCATCTCAGATGAACACCGTGTGCTGATGAATACTGTCGGATTTCGGGTTCCGGCAGACCCTTGAGGTTCGAACACTGGAGTGCACGCGGAGATCTCGCTTCCTACCTACCTGCACCCCTCCGCCTCGCTAAGATCTAAACTATGGAAAGAACAACACAAGAGACACAGGGTTTATACTGGTACGGGCCACCGTTGTGGTGTAATACCCTACTCCAGTGTGTGGTGTGGTGGATTGCCTCTTGGGCTAATGATAATGAGTGATACAAGGAAGAACAGCCTCGCGAGGGTCTGTTCTTGGCTGGGGCGATGAACTGCTGGAAGGAGTTCAGCCACCTTTCTCTCTCTCTCTCTCTCTGATTGAAAAAAAAACCTTCCTCTGTGGGTGGCTGGTCCTATTTATAGAGGCCCTGGTCCTCTTCCAAATATCGAGCGGGAAGGGAGCCAACAATGGCGGGCTAATTTGAAGGGGGACAGCTAGTACTAGCTACCCTGACAAAAGTAGTCTTCGCCTGCACAAAGCTCTGGTGGTGACGTCATCTTGGGCTCCACGATGACCTCCGTCTTGCAGTCCTCCTGGTCCTGGTCTTATTGCACCAAAATGGCAACCTTTGCCTGATGCCTCGGTACTCCGCGGCTGCGCTTGCCCCCTTTGCACCAAAAAAGAAAGGAGGACACTGCGCGGGCTGGTACCCGCCTGGCGCCCTTGGTCGTTATGGCTTGTGTCACGGGCACCTCGTGAGGTACCCCGCCTTGATCTCTCCGCCTCCTCGCGAGCCAGCCTGATGAGGCCGTGCCTGAGGAAGCTCCGCGTTATCCGCCCCGCGAGGCTTGGCCCCTCGCGAGGGTCTCGGGTCTGTGTTGGTGAAGATGGGCCGTGATGGGCCCCCTTTTGAGCCACGCCGTAGGCCGCAGGCAGGCAAGTCTGGGGACCCCCATTCCCAGAACGCCGACAATAGCCCCCGGGCCCAAGGCGCGCCCAGGCTTGGCCGTGCAGGGAGGCGAAAGGGCAAGAGCGAAGCGCCGCGGGCCCTAACAGCCTACGGCCTTGGGCGCTGTGTGGCGGTTGATTGGGCGTGGGCGTCTCCACTTCCCCATGGCGCCTCGGCAACTGCACGGATTGGACAAGTCCCTGCATGCAAAGCGGGTCATAATTACCTGCGATCGTGGGGGCCGTTGGTTGGCCCTCGCCGGTTATAAGTACGGATTGGCGCGCGCCCTTCCAGTTCATTCCCCCTTGCTTCTCCTTCTTCTTCATGGCCCCGTCGAGGAGGTTCTCAGCCGCAGAGAAGGGGAAGGCTCGCCGGGTAGAGCCTGCCGCTTCCCCGCCCAAGCACGGCCGAGGGCGCCCTCGCAAGCATTCTGTGGCCTCCCCGCGGCCGCGGAGAGGATTCCCAGCATGGTGACGGTCGGACTATTGTGCCCGGAGGGCGCGCTTCGGTTGCGCGTCCCCCTAGGCCGCGGTTTCGCGCTGCAGAGGTGCTGCCGGAGTTTGGTGTGTGGTCGGCGGAGCCGACTAGCACCCGGCTTCCACTTCCTCGCTTCCTCCTCGGTGAGCTCCCGGCCGGCGCCCCAGGCGGCCTCTGGCTCCAGGCTGACGGCTGCTGCAACCGGGCCTCATGGGCTTCACTGGAGGTCTCCGTAGCTGGGAGCCTGGCATTGGCCCGCGGTTGGCAGACGTTTGCCCGCGAGCATGGCCTGAGGCGTCGGTGCACCCTGCACTTCAAGTTTGACAGCGATGTCACCCTCTATGTGAGGGTGTTTGGGGAGGATGGCCGCCGGGCGGGGTGCTGCCCTGAGGATGACGGCCGCGGCCAGGAACCCAGCTCCGACGACGATGGAGAGGACGGCGCTCAGGGTTCCTCAGGCTTCTCCGGTTCTTCTTCAAGTGGCGACTCCTCCAGTAGTGGCCGCGGTCCGCCTCCATGCCGTCGTATCTGCTTGGGAGGTGGTGGCGTGTCTGCCCGCCGTCGCGCCCTGGTGAAGCGTGAGAGGGAGTCTGCCTGAGCCCCGTGGGCGGCTTGAGTCCTCCCTGCAGGCCGGTGTGAGGCAAGCTGCGCCTTATTTGTTCTTTCTTTTCCTTTTTCCGGCGCAAAAAGACAGTAGTGTGGAGCCCCACGGGGGCGTGTTTGGGTTATTGTTGTTAATCATCATTTGGTTCCGTTATGTACCTTCCGGCTACGTGCCCGCGCGTGGATAATTCCCGGCCCCGGCCGTGGGGGGCGACCGACCCAGGCCATGTGTTTGTGTCGCGGTGCCCGTGGGGCACGGACTGGAGGGGTGCTCCTGTAATGGGCCCAGGTCACGAACCCTTTGAACGACTAGGATAGGAACACTCGTGAGGGCGCTCGGCTGCCCCCCCCCCTCGCGAGGCCTTGCACAAGAGAAATCGAGGCAGGAGAGTGAAAAGTCGAAGAACCACAAGCCAAAGACGGCAACAACTTCAATAAAACTTCGAATGAGAAGGAACAAGCCAACTGCGGAAAGCAAATGAAAAGCCGCGTCCGGCACCTAATCTAGTCTTCGACGTCTTCTCACCAGCGTGGAGCTAAGTGCTGCCACTGGGCGTGGGAGGGAGCCCCAGGGCCTGAGGCCGGCGCTCCTGAGACTCCGGGGCGTGTACAACCCCAACTCATTATTACATGAGAGTGTCACGGGCGGCGAGCTTCACAGGCGTTGGCCTTCTTCACAGGCTCCGGGCCTTTTCCAAAACGTGATAGCTTCACAGGCATTCGCCTTATTCACAGGCTCCGGGCCTTTTCCAAAACGCGATAGCTTCACAGGCATTCGCCTTCTTCACAGGCTCTGGGCCTTTTCCAAAACGCGATAGCTTCACAGGCATTCGCCTTCTTCACAGGCTCCGGGCCTTTTCCAAAACGCGATAGCTTCACAGGCATTCGCCTTCTTCACAGGCTCCGGGCCTTTTTTTTAGGGGTAGAACCTCCGGAGGTGCTGGATCTTCCATGCGTTCTGGACTGGCACCCCCTCCTGAGTCTCCAAGCGCGCGGAGCCGGGCTTGGAAACATGAACAACTTTGAATGGGCCCTCCCACATGGGAGAGAGCTTGTGCAGCCCCTCCCTGGAGAGAACCCGCCTGAGCACGAGGTCTCCTACCTTGAGAGTTCTGGGGTGGATGTTGCGGCAGTGATATCGCCGCAGTGCTTGTTGGTACCTCGCCGCTCGTAGCGCGGCTTCTCGGCGACGTTCCTCCCCCAGCACGAGGTCCATCCCCCGCATGGCGTCCTGCCGCGCCTCGTCGAATGCCAGGACCTGCGCGGAGCAACGTCTAACCTCGTGAGGGAGGACCGCTTTGGCTCCGTAGACCAGGAAGAACGGGGTCTCTCCAGTCGGCTTGGTCGCGGTTGTGCGGATGGACCACAACACGGACTGAAGCTCGTCGTACCAACCTCTGCCGCAGGCCTCCAGCTTCTTCTTGAACATCCTGGTCTTGAGGCCCCTCAGGACCTCCGCGTTGGCTCGCTCGGCCTAGTCGTTGCTTCGGGGGTGCGCCACTGAAGCGTAGCATATCTGCATTCCAAGGTTAGCACAATATGTTTTGAAGAGGTTACTGGTGAACTGCGAACCGTTGTCCGTGATGATGCGGTTCGGCACCCCGAACCGGCTCACGATGCCTTTGATGACTTGACCGTGGAACCCGCGGGAATGGTGCGGACAGCCTCTACTTCAGCCCACTTGGTGAACTTGTCCACGACGACGTAGAGGTAGTGGTAGCCCCCTGGCGCCCGAGGAAACGGGCCCAAGATGTCCAGCCCCCAGACTGCGAATGGCCATGAAAGGGGTATAGTCTGCAAGCCTCCTGCTGGCTGATGGATCTTCTTGGCGTGGAACTGGCAGGCCTCACAAGCTTTCACTAGTTCGACGGCGTCATTGAGCGCAGTGGGCCAATAAAACCCACTGCGGAACGCCTTGCCGACGAGGGTCCGTGATGATGAATGATGTCCACAGTCTCCGTCGTATATATCTTCCAGCAGTTCCTTCCCTTGCTCCCTGGAGATGCAGCGCAGGGATACATCATTTTGTCGCTTCCGGTAGAGCTCTCCATCCTTGATGCAGTATGCCGTGGCCTGGCGTGCCACTCGCTCCGCTTCCTCCTCCTTCTCCGGCAGGGTCCCCTGTGTTAAGTAACTCCAGAGCTCCGCGATCCAACATCCCTCCTGAGGTCGGGCCACAGGCCGGAGCTCCTGAGGCAGGTGGCTGGGGGAGCTCCTCCCGGGGCTGAGCCGTGTTTGATAATGAGAGCGGGGCTGAGGGCTTGAAGAGCCGCTCCTCGAAAACGCCAGGCTCCTGAGGTAACCGCCTGGATGCCCGTTTGGCGATGTCGTCGGCCTCCTGATTGGTGCCACGGGGCACATGCTGCAACTCCAACCCCCAGAACTGCTTCTCCATCCTGCGGACCTCCGCAAGGTAGGCTTCCATGTGCTCATCCTTCGGCTCATACACCTTGTTGGAGAAATTGACAAGGAGCTGCGAATCGCCCTTGATGGTGAGGCGTTTCACCCCCAGGGCAGCTGCGGCCTTCAAGCCCGCTATTAAACCTTCATACTCCGCTATGTTGTTGGACACCTTTTCACCTTGCTGGAAACAGAGCTGCACAGCGTAATAGAGCTTGTCCTAAGTGGGCGATATAAGCACCGCCCTAGCCCCAGCGCCATGCCTGGAGAACGCCCCATCGAAGTACATGACCCAGCCTTCTGGCGCCTTGCTTCCCGGGGATAGGGACCGATCCTCGTCGGCCTTGAGGCCTGGCGCCTTCGTCCATTCTGCCACAAAATCCGCCAATGCTGCTCCCTTGATGACTCTGGTCGTGCTGAATTCGAGCTGAAACGCTTGCAGTTCTATGTTCCACTCAGCAACCCTTCCAGCTGAGTTAGGGCTCCTGAGCACTCTCTCCAGGGGGTATGACGAGACGACCTTGATTGGGTGACCCTGAAAATAGTGCCACAGCTTGCGCGAGGCCACCAGTAGCGCGAGGAGGAGTTTCTGAGGCATGGGGTACCGTGCCCTTGCATCCCGCAACACCGTGCTAACGAAGTACACTGGGTGCTCAATGAGCTGGAGTGCGTCAGTGCTGGTGGCTCCCTTCGGAGACCATGGCGCCTCTTGAGGCAATGAGGCCTCCTGAGACTGGCCATCTTGGAGAGGGGCCTCTTCTGCCTCCAGTGCGCCCCTTTGCGGCGGCTCATCCTCCTCAGCCGCGGTGGCGGTTTCTGTGGGCCTTCCTTGTTCCTGTTTTGCCTTGTCCCGGGCTGCTGCCGCGGTTTTGATTCGACGCTCCTCTCTGACTGCCACCAAGGCTGCGCTGGCGGAATAGGGAGTGGCGGTGAGGTAAAGCACCAGGGGCTCTTGAGGGCGCGGAGCCACCATGACCGGTGGGCTGGTCAGGTATCTCTTGAGATCCTAGAACGCCTTGTCGGCCTCTTCAGTCCACTCGAAGGGCCCCTTTTTCTTCATTAGCTGGAAGAAGGGCAGCGCTCATTCCCCCAACTTGGAGATGAAGCGCCCTAGCGCGGTCACACGCCCCGTGAGCTTCTGCATTTCTCTGAGGGTCTTTGGCGGGCTCATGTCTTCCACCGCCTTGACCTTTTCCGGGTTAGCCTCGATGCCTCGGTGGGACACGAGGTAACCCAAGAGCTTGCCCGAGGGGACTCCGAACACACACTTCTCTGGGTTGAGCCGTAGGTTCACTGCGTTGAGGCTCGTGAAGGTTTCCTCCAGGTCTTGTATCAAGGTCCTGGCCTCCCAAGACTTTACCACAATGTCATCGACGTAAGCTTCAACATTCTTCCCGAGCTGCGGACCCAAGGTGATGTGCATCAGCCGCTGAAAGGTCGCCCCTGCGTTACGCAGCCCGAATGGCATGCATGTGTAGCAGTACACCCCACACGGGGTTAGGAAGGTTGTCTTCTCGACGTCTTCTACCGCCATCTTGATCTGGTGATACCCAGAGAAGGCATCCAAGAAGCATAACAGGTCGCATTCCGCAGTGGAATCGACGATCTGGTCGATGCAGGGGAGCGGGAACAGATCTTGCGGGCATGCTTTGTTGAGGTTGGTGAAGTCGACACACATGCGCTCCTTCCCTCCCTT
This sequence comes from Triticum dicoccoides, assembly GCF_002162155.2. Taxonomy (NCBI): domain Eukaryota; kingdom Viridiplantae; phylum Streptophyta; class Magnoliopsida; order Poales; family Poaceae; genus Triticum; species Triticum dicoccoides. The sequence goes on along the minus strand of NC_041390.1, from coordinate 489,637,231 downwards.
CTTTGGCACAACGACAGGGTTGGCCAGCCAATCCGGGTATCGGACCTCGCGAATGACCGCGGCGGCTTCTAATTTGTGGGTCTCTTGGACGATGAAGGCCTGCTTTTCTGTGGACTGCCACCTGGCCTTCTGCTTCACAAGGCGCACGTTGAGGTGATGCTCGATTACACTCCTAGGGATCCCTGCCAACTGGTCAGGCTCCCAAGCGAATACCTTCTTGTTTGCGCGCAGGAACCCGACCAGGGCCTCCTCCTGCTCAGGTTTGAGGTGGGCGCCTATGGTGAAAGTGGCGTTGGTGGACCCATCCTCATCGACGGGTATCTGCTTGGTTTCTGCCTTGTCTTGGGTGAACAACTGTTTCTTCTTAGCGGGTGCACCCCCTTGGGCTCGGGGGTCTCCAAGTCGGCGGGTTGTGCCGACGCCGCCGTCTTGAAGGCGAGCTTGAGCACCCGCAGCGCGTCTCCGGTGTCCCCGTGCACGGTGAGGACACTGCTACTCCCGGGCATCTTCATGAGGTTGTACGCCGGGTGCGTCGCGGCCATGAACTGGGCCAGCGCTGGGTAGCCGAGGATGGTGTTATAGGGGAGGCTGATGGGGGTGATGTCGAAGTCGACCAACTCCGTGCGAAAGTTGTCGTAGGTGCCGAAGGTTACTGGGAGCCGGATCTGTCCCAAGGAGCTGGACGATCCGCCCCCAACGCCTGAGAAGGGCCGGCTGGGTTGCAGCCGTTCCATGGGTATGCAGAGGAGGTTGAAGGCCTCGACCGAGAGCATGCTGAGGCCCGCACCGCCATCAATGAGGGTTTTGGTGACGGCCACCTGGCAGATGGTGGGGGTGCACAGCATGGGGAGCGCACCCGAGCAGGCCGAGTTGGAGGGGTGGTCCTCCGAGCTGAAGGTCAGGCCGGTCTCGGGCGCCGCCCGGTCCAGGGGAGCCCCCTGCCGCGTGGAAGCGGCGCTGACCCGGCGGATGAACGGCTTGACATGGTGAGTTGTAGGCGGCGCCTGCGAGCCGCCCAGGAGGGCCGCGATGACCGGGGGTGTTGGTGTAGCGCGATGGGCGGGGAAGAGGTTGCGGGGCTCTTCCTGAGAGGCCACAGAGGCTGCCGGCGGGTGGAGCAGCCATGTGCGCGGAGCGCCGGTGAGGGCCATGGGGAGCCAGTTGGCCATGACCATATCGTCACCCCCGGCTTCGAGGAGGGCCTCCTCGCTCGCCAGCAAGAAGGCCAGCGGATCTGTCGCGCCGCCATAGCGCGGCGGCGTCGTTGGCTTGAGCTTGTCCGGCCATTGTACCCGTTGCAGGGCTCGGAGCCCCCTGGCCCCCATGCTGACGCCGACGGCCGGAGCGGGCGACGCGCTACTAATCGCGAGGCAGGCCGTGGCGGTGGTAGAAGAGAAAACTCCGGTGCACCCCTACCTGGCGCGCCAAATGTCGGATTTCGGGTTCCGGCAGACCCTTGAGGTTCGAACACTGGGGTGCGCGCGGAGATCTCGCTTCCTACCTACCTGCACCCCTCCGCCTTGCTAAGATCTAAACTATGGAAAGAACAACACAAGAGACACAAGATCTATACTGATTTGGGCCACCGTTGTGGTGTAATACCCTACTCCAGTGTGTGGTGTGGTGGATTGCTTCTTGGGCTGATGATAATGAGTGATACAAGGAAGAACAGTCTCACGAGGGTCTGTTCTTGGCTGGGGCGATGAACTGATGGGACGAGTTCAGCCACCTTTCTCTCTCTCTCTCTCTGATTGAAAAAAAAAACCTTCCTCTGTGGGTGGATGGTCCTATTTATAGAGGCCCTGGTCCTCTTCCCAAATATCGAGCGGGAAGGGAGCCAACAATGGCGGGCTAATTTGAAGGGGGCAGCTAGTACTAGCTACCCTAACAAAAGTAGTCTTCGCCTGCACAAAGCTCTGGTGGTGACGTCGTCTTGGGCTCCACGATGACCTCCGTCTTGCAGTCCTCCTGGTCCTGGTCTTATTGCACCGAAATGGCAACCTTTGCCTGATGCCTCGGTACTCCGCGGCTGCGCTTGCCCCCTTTGCACCAAAAAAGAAAGGAGGACACTACGCGGGCTGGTACCCGTCTGGCGCCCTTGGTCGTCATGGCTTGCGTCACGGGCACCTCATGAGGTACCCCGCCTTGATCTCTCCGCCTGTAACGCCCCGAGACCGATGTGCCAGGTGTCGTGCAGTTATTCGTTGTTGTTGCCTTGTCATTGCTTGCATGTCATGCATTGCATATCATGTCATCATGTGCATTACATTTGCATACGTGTTCGTCTCATGCATCCGAGCATTTTCCCCGTTGTCCGTTTTGCATTCCGGCGCTTCGTTCTCCTCCGGTGGTCATTTCTACCTTTCTTTCATGTGTGGGGATTAAACATTTCCGGATTGGACCGAGACTTGCCAAGCGGCCTTGGTTTACTACCGGTAGACCGCCTGTCAAGTTTCGTATCATTTGGACTTAGTTTGATACTCCAACGGTTAACCGAGGGACCGAAAAGGCCTCGTGTGTGTTGCAGACCAACACCCCTCCAATTTGGCCCAAAACCCACCTAACCCTTCTCCATCATCTAGAGCGTTCGATCACGATCGCGTGGCCGAAAACCGCGCTTCATTTGGACTCTCCTAGCTCCCTCTACCTATATATATGTGGCCATCCCCGAAATTTTCGCGGATGAACCCTAAAAACTCCTCTCGCGCCGCCGGACGCGTCCACGCCGCGCCGGACGTGTCCATCTTGCCGGCCACCTCACTCCCACCAATAGGAGCCCGCCACCTCAGCTCCACCGCACTGCTCGACCACTCCCCTCGCGCCACCTCAGCCCCGCCTCCCTCTCTCTCCTCAGTGCGCCGCCGTGGCCCGCGGGGCCCGAGGCAGGCCCGCCTGGGCCCGGAGCCGCCCGCCGCCGCACTCGCGCACCCGCCGGATCCCGTGCATCGCCGGAGTTCCGCGCGCTCACTGGACCTTCGCCGCCGCTGCCGCGCATCTCCGTCGCCGCCCGGCCCGCGCCTCACCGGCCTCCGCCTCCGCGCCGCCCTGGCTCCGGTCGCCGGACCGTGCCGCGCCTGAGGCGTTCGCCCCAGATCCCGCGCCGCCGCCGCCCGGACGTCGCCACCCCCGCCGGCGCCGCCTCGCCTCTGCCGTCCATCGCCGGAGTTCGCGCCATCTCGCCGGAATCCGCTCCGGTCAGATCCGGGCGGGTGGATGAGATCCACCCGTCCCCCGATCCAAACGCCGTCATCTCGACCTGGATCCCTCCGTCCCGGGATATCCTCGTCCCGTTGACTTTTTGCACAGGGTATAAATTTCTACTAAGTCCCCGAAATTCCAGATCCAAGTGCTCATGTTCGTGGCCTCGTAACTTTGCATCCCTAGCTCCGATTCATACATATAGCATATCAAAATGTTTATCTCAGAGAGTACATCATTTCATTCCATTGCATCATTTTCATTTGAGTTCATATTAATGCCCGAAATGCTGTTAGAAGAAGGCTACTTGAGATATTTGTCAGATCTGCTACTCCATTTAGCTTTTTGTCATTTTTGCCATGTTTAATGTGGGCATGATATGCCCTGATGCTCTACATATGTTTTGTTAAGGGTTTTGCCATCTTTCCAGAGGTGCAACCCATGTATTTTTGTGATGTGTGTGGCGACTAGCACAAGCTTGCCAAGTGAGGCACTTGGTAATGCTGTTTTCAGAGGCTTAGCAATTCCACTAAGTCCTTGAGCTGTTTATCTCATATTGCCATATGTTCATGTTGTTTCCTAGTGATCCGTGCCTCTTTTAAGGATGATCGATAAGGATATTTTGTTAATATTGTAGTGATATATCCATCCATGTCTTTGTTTGCAATTATGGAGCACCCTAGATTGAGTCAATCGAGCTCTACTTTTGCTACTTTGTGAATCTAGGCAGATTGTCAACTTGTTTGCAATTTTGCCGATGATGTTGTAGTTGATCCGTGCATGCTATGCTATTGTTCTTGCCATGTCTAGCTTTCATTTTGTGTGTTCTTGATGGATGTATGCTTAGATTATCATGAGTTGCCCCGTAGTGAGTGCATCGAGCTCGTAAACATGCCTACTTGAGTTATGTTTCAGCATGTTCCAGTTTTCACTAAGTCTGTGATCTGATTATGTTTTTGCCATGTTCACATGCTTGCAATTGTATTTTATGATCCCTTTTGGCTCAAGGTCACTAAGGGACTTTTGTTAAGCTCTTTGTGTAGCTCCATGTCATGCTTTACTTTGCCATGTTCAGGTCCTGTAGCATGTAGTTTTGTTGCTCCGAAGAGTGCTACCTGATCTGAAATTCCAGACAAGTGTTAATTTCACTAAGTCTGAAATCTGTTTGTCATATGCATTTTTGCCATGCTTGTTTGAACCTGTTAATGGATGATTTAGCTGTATCTCAGTGCTAGTCTTTTGTTAAGCATCATGAATGCATCCCTGCCATGTATTTTATTGTCATGTTTGAGTGTTGTAGCATGTCCATCTCATTGCATTTAGCTGGCTATTTGCTGAAATCGCGGACCGGTGCCGTATTTGAATTGCTTGCCATTTCCAAACCGTAACTCCGATTCCGGTGTTCTTTATATCGTTTTCAAGCGATTTCACCTCATCTTTCCAGTGGCACACTTGGATTTCTAAGTTGAGGACAGGTTCATGCATTCTTTGTCAAATCATGCATATGCATCGCATACCGCATCCCGCATATCTTATCATGTTCATGTGTTGGTTGTTTACTATGTTGTGTGCTTCTTTCTGGTGTTTGCTTCGTCGGGTTTGGTTCCGGTAACGTCGCGTTTGTGAGGACCCGTTCGTCTACATCCGTTTGTCTTCTTCATGGACTCGTTCTTCTTCCTTGCGGGATTTCAGGCAAGATGACCATACCCTCAAAATCACTTCTATCTTTGCTTGCTAGTTGCTCGCTCTTTTGCTATGCCTATGCTGCGATACCTACCACTTTCTTATCATGCCTCCTATATTGTTGAGCCAAGCCTCTAACCCACCTTGTCCTAGCAAACCGTTGTTTGGCTATGTTACCGCTTTGCTCAGCCCCTCTTATAGCGTTGTTAGTTGCAGGTGAAGATTGAAGTTTTGTTCCTTGTTGGAACATGGAGATGTTGTTCCTTGTTGGAACATGTTTACTTGTTGGGATATCGCATTATATCTTATTTAATTAATGCATCCATATACTTGGTAAAGGGTGGAAGGCTCGGCCTTATGCCTGGTGTTTTGTTCCACTCTTGCCGTCCTAGTTTCCGTCATATCGGTGTTATGTTCCCGGATTTTGCGTTCCTTACGCGGTTGGGTTATAATGAGAACCCCTTGACAGTTTGCTTTGAATAAAACTCCTCCAGCAAGGCCCAACCTTGGTTTTACCATTTGCCACCTAGCCTTTTTCCTTGGGAGTCGCGCATCCCGAGGGTCATCTTATTTTAACCCCCCCCCGGGCCAGTGCTTGTCTAAGTGTTGGTCCGAAATGGGCAGCCTGTGGGGCCACCTCGGGGAAACTTGAGGGTTGGTTTTACTCGTAGCTTGACCTATCCGGTTTTTCCCTGAGAACGAGATATGTGCAGCTCCCATCAGGATGTTGGCGCATCGGGCGGCTTTGCTGGACTTGTTTTACCATTATCGAGGATGTCTTGGAGTACCGGGATACCGAGTCTGATCGGAATGTCTTGGGAGGAGGTATATTCCTTCGTTGACCGTGAGAGCTTGTGATGGGCTAAGTTGGGACACCCCTGCAGGGATTTGAACTTTCGAAAGCCGTGCCCGCGGTTATGGGCAGATGGGAATTTGTTAACGTCCGGTTGTAGAAAACCTGAAGATAATCCTAATTAAAATACATCAACCGCGTGTGTAACCGTGATGGTCTCTTTCCGGCGGAGTCCGGGAAGTGAACACGGTGTTGGAGTTATGCTTGACGTAGGTTGTTCTAGGATCACTTCTTGATCATACTTTTATCGACCGTGCTTTGCCTTCTCTTCTCGCTCTCATTTGCATATGTTAGCCACCATATATGCTAGTCGCTTGCTGCAGCTCCACCTCATACCTTTACCTTACCCATAAGCTTAAATAGTCTTGATCATGAGGGTGCGAGATTGCTGAGTCCCTGTGGCTCACAGATACTTCCAAAACCAGTTTGCAGGTGCCGATGAGTCCGTGCAGATGACGCAACCAAGCTCAGGAGGAGCTCGATGAAGATCTTGTCCTTTGTGTTGTTTTGTTATAGTTGATCAGTAGTGGTGCCCAGTTGGGGGTGAACAGGACCATTGTCGCATGTTGGGTTCTCTTTTATTTTGGCAACGTAGTCGGGCCATGAGTGTTTGGATGATGTAATGTTTTATTCATGTAATTGTGTGAAGTGGCGAATGTAAGCCAACTATGTATCTTTTTCCCCTATTGTATTAGATGGGTTGTGTGAAGATTACCTCACTTGCGACATTGCTTTCAATGCGGTTATGCCTCTAAGTCGTGCTTCGACACGTGGGAGATATAGCCGCATCAAGGGCGTTACAAGTTGGTAATCAGAGCCTTCCCCGACCTTAGGAGCCCCATTGCTTGATCGTTTTTAGCGGTCGAGTCGTGTCTAGAAAAATGTTTTGAGTCATTAGGAATTATATATCAGAGAGTTTAGGAATTCTTTTTACTTCCCAGTCTCCTCATCGCTCTGGTGAGGCATCCTGACGTAGAGTTTTGACTCTTCTCTTCTCAAATTTCACTAAAAAAAATTAGGATCACGCGGGTATCTTGGAATCATTCTGATGGTTTTATGACAAGAACATTGTCTTGGTGCCTCCTGTCAGGGGTTTTGTGGAAGTGTCCCGGGGAGTTGAGCTCCGAGGTGTTGTCGTCATAATTTTATCGTTGCAGTTCTGGAATACCTGAGTTTAGTACGCCGACATCGAAAATCTCTTTTATGCAGTTCGTTGGTGAGATAACCTCGACGCCACCTAGTACTGGGGCGGGAGTTCGGGAGTATTGCCATAACTTGTATAACAAATGCTTTTCGAAGGTTGAGGTAGATGGTTTCCGAAGGTTTCTTGGTTATGTGTTGAAGGATGGATACAGCTGGATGTAGGATTTGCTAGTTTGGGTGAGATATTATGCTTCCCCTGTATCCCCAACACCTGTTTGCATAACCGGAAAGGTTCGGGAGTTCCATAGGTGGGAATTCAAGTAGCTCTTAGGATATCTTTTCGACAGATGTATGGTATGAAATTGGGGTTCGACGTCTAGTGGTCTGTCTATTCACGGTCGGTTTTACAGTGGTCTCGTTGGGTCTTAAAGAGTCCTTGGCTATGCCGACTCGGGGATGCTTCGTATGTCATGTGCACTGCCTTGTACATGATGGTGATGTACGATCGAGCCCGTGTAGGCCCCACCATGAAAACTTCAGACGAAATCTCTATCATATGTTTGTTCTGGCTTATTTTGCAAGCCAATCCTTTGTTTTGTTTTCAGTTGTGGTATTCGAGTTGCTTCAAAGTCAAGTGTTGATTCCATACCTTTCCGAAACGGTGTTCTCATACTCCGATGTGAATACCAATCCTTCTTGTTCATCAAGATTGTTTTTGCCAATCCTTTTTAACCGGTGTGCTTCTCTTCAAGTGGGTCCGATCATTTCAACATCCGCAAGATCAAGTATCAGTTTCTTCTCAACGTTGTTTGTTTCATCCGTGTCCAAGTTGCCTTTGTTTTTCCCACCCTCCCTCCCTTTGTTTCTTTAAGGACTCGGATGTCTTAATCAAGTATCCTTTTATTCTTGTGAAGTCTCTCCATTCCTTTCCGTCAATGTTCTTACCCGGTGGTTCTCTTGAAGATGCTCTACTAGTTCAATATTCTCTATTATTTTCTTCTCCGGTGGAACCAATTCAAGCCTTGTTGATCATATCATTTCCTCGTTTCAAATACCTTCTCTTACCGGTACACCTCATATTCAGTCATTTCTCGCTATTCAATTGTTCCGGAGTGCTCAAGATATCTCGAAGATTCATGTTTCCCACTCTAAATTCGTTCAAGCTCTTTCGAGGTTGTTATCTCATTCAAGCCGTTTAACTCAACCGGTGCAATCTTCTTTTCAAGTAATCATTTCAACGGTGTTTCTTTTGAGTGGGCCCTAACCCACAGGTCTATTCCCAGGATCTTACCTGACTCTTCTAATTTTTCTCGGAGCTACCCTAAATTCTTTTGAAGTTTGACGTAAGAATGATTTATCATCAGTCAAATTCCCTTGTCCAAGATCTTTCTAATTCTTTTCAATGTTGGCTCAACTTTTCCATTCTTCATTCCGGTGTGCCTCAATAATTCTTGGTGGTGTACTCGTAGTCATTCTGGGATGTTGAAGACCGAAGAAGAAGATTTTCCTCTCAATCTTGCTCCATTCTCTTCAAGATTCGTGACTCTAGCTTGTTGCCATTCTCTCATAATTGTTCGATTGTGAAAATTCTTTCCAACTATCCGGAGTAATTCAGAGTATTTTCAGTTTGTTTCACCGGAGCCCATCATCCAAGATTTATGCATTCCAGCTTTCAGCTCTCGCACTCTAAATCATACCGGTGTCTAAATCAAGGATTCTCTAATCAGCTCGTAATCTCTTCGTTCTCCTAGATTTAATTCTCTCAAGCATCTTCGTTTAATTGCTAATCCTTCCTGGTGTTTCTTCATGTTTTAATCGTTCTTTTTCAATTCTGACGGTGGTTCGCTTAAGATTCTTCTTCCTTCATTTATCTTATCAATTTATTGGTTGTTTCAATTCTATCGGTGGTTCGTTGAAGACCTTCTCAAGTTTGACGCTATATCTATCTTAATCCTTTCTACAATAATAAGTAATATGTCGAATCCGTTGATTGTCATCAATTTAATTGGTGAAGGATAAGCATAACGTAATTCTTATTCTTGTTCATCCAAGTAATTAATTACTTATTCCAGAGGTGCATCAACTTCTTGATTCCAATTGTGTTCAGCTTTTTTCTTTTCCCGGAGTTTTTAAGATCTCTCTTTTATCTCGTCGCAAGCTTTATCTAATTATTGCAAGGCTTCAACCTTACTCTTCTCATCTTCCTTTCCGTTTGATCATTCTTTTGTTACCGGAGTTCGTCATGAAGGTTCTACATGATGGCTCATCAAGGATTCAATTTCCCTCTCGAAGTGTTCATCAACATTCTTTTCTAAGGAGCTCAAGTATTCTTCTTCGTGCAATCCGGAGTGCAATTCTTTCTACCATATTGTTGGAGATGGTATTATGTCATTCTTGATAATTTAGGTTCATGTTTCATGATTCACATGTTGTTAGGAATGAGGTATTTTAAATCCATCAATCCCTCCTTTGGAGTTATCTTGGGTTACTTTTCACCTAAAGCCTTCCCTAAGGTTTGTTGCTAATTATGGTGCTTATAAAGGACCCAAGTTCTTCTTTATCCTCCCGGTGAAATAGTTTCTCCTCTCTTTGTTCTTATCCAATCTTGTTCCCGTTAGTGACGAGTTGTCACCTCATAATTTTGAGATGTCTTCTATAAGTCTATATCAAGCTTCTCCGTTCATTGTTGGTTTTCCAACAACTCCGTTCTAGCATTCTTTTCTGGAGGCATTGTGATGTTTCTATCCTCAACCCATCTTCTCGCTTTATCAGGGCCATATTTTGATCGTGCTTATCCATTTAACCGGAGTGTCATACCCGCTTTTCGAGCTCTTCCCATCCTATCAAGTTTTGCCTCCCTTCTCAACCGGAGTGCCGCCTGAAATCGTTCTTACCCTTTGTGCCATTCTTTCAATAGTTCCGGAGGCAGTGTATTGTTGTTTTCATCAAGTATCCCATCATCTTGTCAAATCCATGTTAAATGCCTTCCATTTACAGTCGGAATGTTGTCCAAATTATATCATTCTTAATCCTCCTCTATCTTGTTCTAACCGGAGTATTTTCAATATATATCTTGCCCCTTCAACCTCAAGATTTTTTCGCAATGTTCTTTGTCCCTCCTTGCTAACGGAGTGTTTTCGACTTTGTTCACCTTCGTTGTATTCGTTCTTAAATTTGTTCAACCTATCAAGGTTATTTGGTTTCACTCGTTTGTCAAAGAAGCAACTTAGTTTTACCTCTTCTCTTTCTCTTCCGTTTTCCCTCCGGTGCGATTCTAGATCTCGGGACGAGATCCTCTCGTAGTGGTGGAGTGTTGTAACGCCCCGAGACCGATGTGCCAGGTGTCGTGCAGTTATTCGCTGTTGTTGCCTTGTCATTGCTTGCGTGTCATGCATTGCATATCATGTCATCATGTGCCTTTCATTTGCATACGTGTTCGTCTGATGCATTCGAGCATTTTCCCCGTTGTCCGTTTTGCATTGCGGCGCTTCGTTCTCCTCCGGTGGTCATTTCTACCTTTATTTCATGTGTGGGGATTAAACATTTCTGGATTGGACCGAGACTTGCCAAGCGGCCTTGGTTTACTACCGGTAGATCACCTGTCAAGTTTCGTATCATTTGGACTTCGTTTGATACTCCAATGGTTAACTGAGGGACCGAAAAGACCTCGTGTGTGTTGCAGCCCAACACCCCTCCAATTTGGCCCAAAACCCACCTAACCCTTCTCCATCATCTAGAGCGTTCGGTCACGATCGCGTGGCTGAAAACCGCGCTTCATTTGGACTCTCCTATCTCCCTCTACCTATATATATGTGGCCATCCCCGAAATTTTTGCGGATGAACCCTAAAAACTCCTCCTCTCGCGCCACCGGACGCGTCCACGCCGCGCCGGACGTGTCCATCTCGCTGGCCACCTCACTCCCACCAATAGGAGCCCGCCACCTCAGCTCCACCGCACCGCTCGACCACTCCCCTCGCGCCACCTTAGCCCCGCCTCCCTCTCTCTCCTCAGCGCGCCGCCGTGGCCCGCGGGGCCCGAGGCAGGCCCGCCCGGGCCCGGAGCCGCCCACCGCCGCACTCGCGCGCCCGCCGGATCCCGTGCATCGCCGGAGTTCCGCGCACTCACCGGACCTTCGCCGCCGCCGCCGCGCATCTCCGTCGCCGCCCAGCCCGCGCCTCACCGGCCTCCGCCTCCGCGCCGCCCTGGCTCCGGTCGCCGGACCGTGCCGCGCCCGAGGCGTTCGCCCCAGATCCCGCGCCGCCGCCGCCCGAACATCGCCACCCCCGCCGGCGCCGCCTTGCCTCTGCCGTCCATCGCCGGAGTTCGCGCCATCTCGCCGGAATCCGCTCCAGTCAGATCCGGGCGGGTGGATGAGATCCACCCGTCCCCTGATCCAAACATCGTCATCTCGACCCGGATCCCTCCGTCCCGGGATATCCTCGTCCCGTTGACTTTTTGCACAGGGTATAAATTTCTACTAAGTCCCCGAAATTCTAGATCCAAGTGCTCATGTTCGTGGCCTCGTAACTTTGCATCCGTAGCTCCGATTCATGCATATAGCATATCAAAATGTTCATCTAAGAGAGTACATCATTTCATTCTATTGCATCATTTTCATTTGAGTTCATCTTGATGCCCGAAATGCTGTTAGAAGAAGGCTACTTGAGATATTTGTCAGATCTGCTACTCCGTTTAGCTTTTTGTCATTTTTGCCATGTTTAATGTGGGCATGATATGCCCTGATGCTCTACATATGTTTTGTTAAGGGTTTTACCATCTTTCCAGAGGTGCAACCCATGTATTTTTGTGATGTGTGTGGCGACTAGCACAAGCTTGCCAAGTGAGGCACTTGATAATGTTGTTTTCAGAGCCTTAGCAATTCCACTAAGTTCTTGAGCTGTTTATCTCATATTGCCGTATGTTCATGTTGTTTCCTAGTGATCCGTGCCTCTTTTGAGGATGATCAGTAAGGATGTTTTGTTAATCTTGTAGTGCTCTATCCATCCATGTCTTTGTTTGCAATTATGGAGCACCCTAGCTTGAGTCAATCGAGCTCTACTTTTGCTACTTTGTGAATCTGGGCAGATTGTCAACTTGTTTGCAATTTTGCCGATGATGTTGTAGTTGATCCGTGCATGCTATGCTATTGTTCTTGCCATGTCTAGCTTTCATTTTGTGTGTTCTTGATGGATGTATGCTTAGCTTATCATGACTTAGCTTATCTCCGAAAGTGTCTGTTGGGTTGGCACGAATCGAGACTGGGATTTGTCACTCCGTATGACGGAGAGGTATCTCTGGGCCCACTCGGTAATGCATCATCATAATGAGCTCAATGTGACCAAGTGGTTGATCACGGGATCATGCATTACGGTACGAGTAAAGTGACTTGCCGGTAACGAGATTGAACGAGGTATTGGGATACCGACGATCGAGTCTCGGGCAAGTAACGTACCGATTGACAAAGGGAATTGTATACGGGATTGATTGAATCCTCGACATCGTGGTTCATACGATGAGATCATCGATGAGGATGTGGGAGCCAACATGGGTATCCAGATCCCGCTGTTGGTTATTGACCAGAGAGTCGTCTCGGTCATGTATGCATGTCTCCCGAACCCGTAGGGTCTACACACTTAAGGTTCGGTGACGCTAGGGTTGTTGAGATATTAGTATGCAGTAACCCGAAAGTTGTTCGGAGTCCCGGATGAGATCCCGGACATCACGAGGAGTTCCGGAATGGTCCGGAGGTGAAGAATTGTATATAGGAAGTCCAGTTTCGGCCACCGGGAAAGTTTCGGGGGTCACGGTATTGTACCGGGACCACCGGAAGGGTCCCGGGGGTCCACCGGGTGGGGCCACCTATCCCGGAGGGTCCCATGGGCTGAAGTGGGAGGGGAACCAGCCCCTGATGGGCTGGTGCACCCCCCTTGGGCCTCCCCCTGCGCCTAGGGTTGGAAACCCTAGGGGTGGGGGCGCCCCACTTGGCTTGGGGGGCAAGCCACCCCCCTTGGCCGCCGCCCCCCCCCATCTAGATGGGATCTAGAGGGGCCGATGCCCCCCTGGACCCATATATAAAGAGGGGGGAGGGAGGGCTGCGCACCCAAGCCCCTGGCGCCTCCCTCTTCCCCCCGTAACACCTCTCCCTCTCGCTGAGCTTGGTGAAGCCCTGCCGAGATCCCGCTGCTTCCACCACCATGCTGTCGTGCTGCTGGATCTCCATCAACCTATCCTTCCCCCTTGCTGGATCAAGAAGGAGGAGACGTCTTCCCAACCGTACGTGTGTTGAACACGGAGGTGTCGTCCGCTCGGTGCTCGGTCATCGGTGATTTGGATCACGACGAGTACGACTCCATAAACCCCGTTCTCTTGAATGCTTCTGCTCGCGATCTACAAGGGTAGGTAGATGCACTCCTTTGCTCTCGTTGCTAGAAGACTCCATAGATTGATCTTGGTGATGCATAGAAAATTTTAAATTCTGCTACATTCCCCAACAGTGGCATCATGAGCCAGGTTTATGCGTAGTTTCTATGCACGAGTAGAACACAAAGCAGTTGTGGGCGTCGATATTGTCAATTTACTTGCCGTTAGTAGTCTTATATTGATTTGGCGGCATCGTGGGATGAAGCGGCCTGGACCGACCTTACACGTACGCTTACGTGAGACTGGTTCCATCGACTGACATGCACTAGTTGCATAAGGTGGCTAGCGGGTGTCTGTCTCTCCCACTTTAGTCGGATCGGATTCGATGAAAAGGGTCCTTATGAAGGGTAAATAGAAATTGGCATATCATGTTGCGGTTTTGGCGTAGATAAGAAACGTTCTTGCTAGAAACCTATAGCAGCCACATAAAAACTTGCAACAACAATTAGAGGACGTCTAACTTGTTTTTGCAGCATGTGCCATGTGATGTGATATGGCCAAAAGGATGTGATGAATGATATATGTGATGTATGAGATTGATCATGTTCTTGTAATAGGAATCACGACTTGCATGTCAATGAGTATGACAACCGGCAGGAGCCATAGGAGTTGTCTTAATTTATTTATGACCTGCGTGTCAACATAAACGTCATGTAATTACTTTACTTTATTGCTAAACCATTAGCCATAGTAGTAGAAGTAATAGATGATGAGACAAATTCATGAAGACACGATGATGGAGATCATGGTCTCATGCCGGTGACGATGATCATGGCGCCCCGAAGATGGAGATACAAAGGAGCAAATGATATTGGCCATATCATGTCACTATTTGATTGCATGTGATGTTTATCATGTTTTTACATCTTATTTGCTTAGAACGACGGTAGCTTAAATAAGATGATCCCTCGCATAATTTCAAGAAAGTGTTCCCCCTAACTGTGCACCGTTGCGAAGGTTCGTTGTTTCGAAGCACCACGTGATGATCGGGTGTGATAGATTCTAACGTTCGAATACAACGGGTGTAAGCCAGATTTACACACGCATTACACTTAGGTTGACATGACGAGCCTAGCATGTACAGACATGGCCTCAGAACACAGAAGACCGAAAGGTCGAGCATGAGTCGTATAGAAGATACGATCAACATGAAGATGTTCACCGATGTTGACTAGTCCGTCTCACGTGATGATCGGACACGGCCTAGTTGACTCGGATCATGTTTCACTTAGATGACCAGAGGGATGTCTATCTAAGTGGGAGTTCATTGAATAATTTGATTAGATGAACTTAATTATCATGAACTTAGTCTAAAATCTTTACAATATGTCTTGTAGATCAAATGGCCCACGCTAATGTTGCCCTCAACTTCAACGCGTTCCTAGAGAAAACCAAGCCGAAAGATGATGGCAGCAACTATACGGACTGGGTCTGGAACCTGAGGATCATCCTCATAGCTGCCAAGAAAGATTATGTCCTAGAAGCACCGCTAGGTGACACACCCATCCCAGAGAACCAAGACGTTATGAACGCTTGGCAGCAGCATGCTGATGATTACTCCCTCGTTCAGTGCAGCATGCTTTACAGCTTAGAACCGGGGCTCCAAAAGCGTTTTGAGCAACACGGAGCATATGAGATGTTCGAAGAGCTGAAAATGGTTTTCCAAGCTCATGCCTGGGTCGAGAGATATGAAGTCTCCGACAAGTTCTTCAGTTGTAAGATGGAGGAAAATAGTTCTGTCAGTGAGCACATACTCAAAATGTCTGGGTTGCATAACCGCTTGACTCAGCTGGGAGTTAATCTCCCGGATGACGCGGTCATTGACAGAATCCTTCAGTCGCTTCCACCGAGCTACAAGAGCTTTGTGATGAACTTCCATATGCAGGGGATGGAAAAGACCATTCCCGAGGTATATTCAATGCTGAAATCAGCAGAGGTGGAGATCAAAAAGGAACATCAAGTGTTGATGGTGAATAAAACCACTAAGTTTAAGAAAGGCAAGGGTAAGAAGAACTTCAAGAAGGACGGCAAGGGGGTTGCCGCGCCCGGTAAGCAAGCTGCCGGGAAGAAGCCAAAGAATGGATCCAAGCCCGAGACTGAGTGTTTTTATTGCAAGGGAAGTGGTCACTGGAAGCGGAACTGGCCCAAATACTTAGCGGACAAGAAGGCTGGCAACACTAAAGGTATATGTGATATACATGTAATTGATGTGTACCTTACCAGTACTCGTAGTAGCTCCTGGGTATTTGATACCGATGCGGTTGCTCACATTTGTAACTCAAAGCAGGAGCTGCGGAATAAGCGGAGACTGGCGAAGGACGAGGTGACGATGCGCGTCGGGAATGGTTCCAAGGTCGATGTGATCGCCGTCGGCACGCTACCTCTACATTTACCTACGGGGTTAGTTTTAAACCTCAATAATTGTTATTTAGTGCCAGCTTTGAGCATGATCGTTGTATCAGAATCTCGTTTAATTCGAGATGGCTACTCATTTAAATCCGAGAATAATGGTTGTTCTATTTATATGAGAGATATGTTTTATGGTCATGCCCCGCTGGTGAATGGTTTATTCTTAATGAATTTCAAGCGTAATGTTACACATATTCATAGTGTGAATACCAAAAGATGTAAGGTTGATAATGATAGTCCCACATACTTGTGGCACTGCCGCCTTGGTCACATTGGTATCAAACGCATGAAAAAACTCCATGCGGATGTGTCAGGACCCCGACTCGATGTCACATCGATCTAGCCGGTAACACCTCATATCACTTTGCGGCCTTACGCACGGTATCCCCACGGGTGTCGCCTTACCTTTGCCCGGGACCGTTTGCGCCTTTTGGCTCACGTATATGATAGTGTCGCTAGCATCCATATGATAAGGAGCTCGGGCTGACATGACTAGTCGTAAACCCAAAGTGGCACAGACTTACAGGGACAGGCATTCATGACCCAGCTTCGAACGTGTCGGTCATCAGCAAGTGGGTCCGGGCTGTAGCACTGGGCTAGCAGGACTCCGGTAAACCGGGCTGTAGCGGGCTAACAGGACTCCGGTACTCAAAGCGTGACATTTCCCCGAAGGGACAGACACAGGAACGAAGAAGGACACATGCCGGCCAGCCTAAGTGTTCCAGAGCAGTAGCAAGCTACCATGGCTCAGCGGTAACACTAGGAGACATTTCCCGGTAAGAGAGGCTACTAAAGATAAACAACTAGATAGTCAGATCCCACACATACCAAGCATTTCAATAACATACACACAATATGCTCGATATGTGCAATACAACATGGCATCACAAAATGACTCTACGACTCAAGTAGTTTATTCAATAGGCTCCGAGGAGCGAGATATTACAAACATGGGTCTCATGACCCAACAATCAGAGCATACAAGTCAAGGCACAAGCGGAAGCTATCATGTCTGAGTACAGACATCTATAAATGAAAAAGGCTGAGAAGCCTGACTATCTACCAGATCCTGCCGAGGGCACAAGATCGTAGCTGAGGTATCAAGCTAAACGTCGAAGTCCAAGCGGAACTACTAGTGAGACTGAAGTCTCTCTGCAAAAACATAAAATAGGCAAACGTGAGTACAAATGTACCCAGCAAGACTTACATCAGATCTATCTACACATGCATCATTATCAACAAGGGGGGTGGTGGAGTTTAACTGCAGCAAGCCAGCTTTGACTCGGTGGCTAACCTGAACTACGACTGCAAGTAACTCTTTTGAGGTGGCGCACACGAGTCCACATATCCACCATATCAATACACCACTATGGATCCGCTCCCGTCTCCCTACGAGAACGCCATCCATAGCACTCACGCTTATCTTGCGTATTTTAGAGTATCCACTTTCACTTGTCTATGAACTGATATAAGGGGTCCACGTTTCCATATCCGAGGAATCCGGCTATTCGAATAGATGATGTTAACCCTGCAGGGGTGTACTTCTTCACACACGCTCTCGCCACTTATCGCCCTGTACACGTCATGTACCTCGGCAACCTTCAAGCGGAAGCCGGGCGAGGGAGTCGGCCACGACCTGACTAACCGAACAAGTCTCTAGTCCAGGTTTATCGCCTATTCAGGTTCCATCCGCAAGGAGATCCGCCCGGGGTGTCGCTTACGGCCCCAAACGATGTGTGCAGGGTTCCCAAGCCCACCAACCGGGTGCCACTTGGTACACCGGGCCACTGTGCCTAGTCTGTCCCAAGCCCACCTATACCGGGTGCCACTTGGTAGACTACTAACACTGCCTACAAACACCAGAAACTAGTTGCAACTCCTGGACAGAGATCAAGTTGATTAATAAGTCGAGAGGGCTTGGAGCGCCCGGAGCCCAATGTGTGGTAGTAACTGATCATGGATCACAAACACAGAACTCAGTTCCTGAGGATGGCTGCAATGAGACAACCCACCATGTACTCCTACATGGCCTCTCACCGCTACCTTTACCAAATCGTGTTCACACACTTAGCTCACACACAGTAGGACATGTTCACACGCCTCTGATTCATCCCCGATGAATCAGACCTGACTCAACTCTAAGCAGTAGCAGGCATGACAAACAAGCATGAATGAGTAGGCACAACAGGGCTCAAACAACTCCTACTCATGCTAGTGGGTTTCATCTATTTACTGTGGCAATGACAGGTCATGCAAAGGATAAAGGGTTCAGCTACCGCAACAAGTATCAAATATGTCGTTGTTGTCCTAATGCAGTAAAAGAGAGCAGGAGCGAGAGAGTGGGATTTTATCGGAATGAACAAGGGGGTTTTGCTTGCCTGGCACTTCTAAAGATAACATTGAGTCTTCATCAGTGTCAACGATCACGTCATCGGTATCACGTCTATCGAGAGGGGACAAATACCGGCAACACAGAAAGGAACACAATCAATGCAATGCACAATATGATGCATGATCATGACATGGCAAAATGAATGTGTTTTGAGCTAATGCAACTAGCAACAGATTAAATGAAGTTGGTTTGAATACAAGATTCAAATTCAAACTCCATATGTGATTATTCAAATGTCATTCACTTGATTTGTGCTAAACAGCAGCTATAAGTTGTTCTAACAGGCATGAAAATGGTACAGATGGATTCCTTGAATTTTTCTGATAATTTTTCATATAAAAATTATTTAATTTGGAGTTACGGTTGAATTTCTATGATTTTTAGAAGTTTTTACAATTTTCTGGAATTTCCTGAATATTTAGAATTAAAATAATTCCAGAAAATGAATTATGGCGTCAGCATGACCTCATGCTGACCTCAGCAGGTCAACGGGCGGTCCAGGTCAAACCTGACGTGTGGGGTCCACACGTCAGTGACACAGGGGCTAATCCCGCGTTGACCCGGGCTTTGACCCGCTACGGGGCCCACTGTCAGTGTCACGGGGTTAGTTTAACAGGGTCATTAGTGCTAATTAGGCGTGCCACGTCGGCAGTCGCTGGAGTTCGGCCGGCGACGACCAAAACTGCGGCGGGAGCTCGCCGGAGTGGCGCTGCGAGCGGTTTTGGGCCAAGCCAAGGGCACCAGAGGGTTGCCCTTGCTTGCGCGCATCCAAAGGAGGCATGCGGGAGGCGCGGGGTGGCCGGAGCTCACCGGAGTGGGGGCCGCGGCGGCTGCCGGAGCTCGGGTTTGGGCGGAGCGAGGTTACGGGGCGCTAGGGGGCTGGCTGAGGGGCTATGCGGACTCCTGGGGCAGCTAGGAGCACGCTAGGCTCGTCGGACTGGCCGCAACAGCACGTCAGTGCCATGCCCGGCGTCCATGGCGGACGGCGGCGCTCGGGAATGTGGCCGGGGTGCTACGGCACGGGAACGAACAAAATGAAGGAGGGGAAACGGAGTGGAGCTCACAGGGGTTGCGACGGTGGCCTCGGGGAGCTCGGGGAGGCACCGGAGCCGACGAATTTGACGAAGATGGCCGGCGGGTCCGAGGTAGAAGACGACGGCGATGGCGGCGATGCAGGGGCTCCCGCGGTGCGCTTCTCGGCGAGGAGGAAGAGGTGGTCGGGGCGGATCCCCTGGGTACTTCGGGTGGCAGTGAGGAGCACGGTGGCTACGGCGAACGGCGACGGCGACGACGAGCTCTGCTCGGGCGCGTGCAGGGAGAGAGCAGAGGAGGGAACGGGGTCCAGGGGAAGAGAGAGGCGGTAGAGGGGGTCGAGGCGTCTCCGTGGCGTCGCGAGGGAGTCGGGGAGGCTGCCACGGCGAAGCAGGAGGTGGCCGGCGCTCTTCGGGCGCGCGCCACGCCTCGCCTCTGCCTACTGGCAGAGGAAGAAGAGGACAAGGGGGGGGAAGGAGGTGGGCTGGGCCGCGCTGGGCCGGTCCTGTTGGGCTGCACGGGTAAGTGGTCAGGTAAAACTCTTCTCTCTCTTTCTATTTCTGTTTTTATTTATTGTTTTCTATTTTGTTCTGTTGTGTTTTAGTTTAGTAAAATACTAAACCATTTTAATAAATTCTGTAGTTTATTATGTGGCTTACTAAAATATATACAAAGCCACTCACAAACTTCCAGAATTATTTGGAGTCATATTTAATATATATTAAATATAAATCCAAAGAAAATAGTTATTGGAGTAATTCAAATGGCCAAAATAAATATCTCTGTGACTCCAAAAATATTGGTTTAAATTTTACCTCTCACCAATATTTCCATGGAATAACAGGAACATTTTCTTGGACTCATTTGATGAAATTTAAATGTTGGTTATTTTTAGAGGTCTTCTGAGGCTTTGAAAATTCCTCAATTCAATTTCATTTGAATTTAAACATGATGCTCACATGAGGTCTAGCCTAGTGCATTACCAGAAGCTAGGGATGTGACAACTCACCCCCACTAAACAAGAATCTCGTCTTGAGATTCAAGCGTAGGGTAGGCTGAAGGGGAAAAGCAAACTAGTATAATCTTCACGATCCCGGTTGCACTTCAAATGAACGTTGATTTGAACACCATCTTTGTCTTGTCGTCTTGCTCTGAGAACTCCAGCTAATCATGACAAGAAGAGGAAAGGAAAACTCTGGAAGGATCGGTCTTCTCGAAGATCGAACAACTCAGGATTAACTTCCGGAATGAGACATAGAACCATCTCTCGGGTTGAGACACGAGATACACATCAAGAGGGGTGGAAGAAACGGATGACGAAGGTTCACTAGGTGGACAATAATTCCACACTTAAGAAGGTGGTAAACGATCGTCAACGTAGCGAGGAGTTAAGTTGCCATGATACCACAATGATGCACCTTAGGGAAGGTGACTCGAAGATATATCCCCTTAAGTGGCAAAAAGAATTACCTTTGATATAGAGATCATTGAGACTCTCTATATCAGCCTAAGGCAAATCACGGCAATCGATTGGCGGGGGTCGGTAGAATGGCATACTCGGACTTGGATGATGTGGATTACCTTGTTGAAGACAACGTAATGGATGAATTTGCTTATCACCGGAAATGGAAGAGAACCATGGTAGAATGGCACATTGGCGGTGCAAGCTGGGAACAAAATGCAAATGCTGGGAATGATTCTGGTAACTGGGGAAGAACCCAACAATAGAGAGTGGATTCACTGTTTGAAAGGGTTATAGCATTGCCGAGGAAACTGAGAGGAATCCCAGTTAGAGCCGATGATAACACGTAGCGCTTGTGCGTGCTCTCAAGAACTTGAGCATTTCCACAATCATCAAGATTCTACCAATATCCGTGTCAAGGATTCTGGCAACACAACTTACTACCATGATGAATACCGGTGGAAGATGCCGATGCAAAGGAAGATAACACCTTCTTAGATTTCACCTTGGCGAGGCCAAGGAAACAAAATCTAGATGATCGACCGAGAGACATTTAGCACTCCGCTTCTAATGTTCTCCTTGACGTGCTAGTGTAACCCATTCTTAGATATGGTTTGCTAACTAGAACATCAAGTAAAGGTCGGACTTCAGGAACACAAAAATCCATAAGGAACAACTAGGGAGTAAACCCTACGAAATCCTTATGGGGAGGTGGCCAACTTCATCAATCAAGATATTATAATAACAGGTCTTCCGGCTGGGTGTGTTGGCCACGACATCCACTTTACCGATTATCGCGCGACCAATATTATAATTCTTGGGAAATATTCCAACCATCATATCTGCCTGAGATTCAGATCTGGTTGGTGTCAGGATATTCCAGACTCATCGAGTCTAGGAAGAAAAACGGAAGTTTGCAACACAAATCGACGAGATGACGTTGCGGGATTCTCGGGAGATGAACTACGATAGCAAGCTCCAAAACACGAGCTGGTTCTGCTACAAACATGTGAACACGTTGTCCAAGACAAGCATGACCACAAAGTAGTCTTATAATAAAACACTACCGAGTTCAGGAGGGGGAACCATCAACGAGGGTATCGAAGTCCTTACATAAGTCCGGATTAGCTCTTATGAAGGAACTCCTTCTCCTTGAACAAATCAACCAGTGGCTTGGTGTGCTAGGGATACATATAGATTGAAGGTTGCAAGTCTTCAAACCACAACATTCTTCGCACGTGTGCATGACTGATTTGGAATGATTCCAAAGAAAGCAACATTGACTTTCTCGAATCCACGGCGGCAACTTGCATCAGATGCACATGAATTAAAGGAAGTCACTACCTTCATCCAAACATATGCTTCATGAGCTAGCATGAACAAATGCTTTCAAAAATTTCCAACACTAGCTTAATGCTCAACAAAATCATGGAGGAGATAAGGATGTTGTCAATGGACTCAACAACAACTCATCGGAATTTCCATATCACTGGACTTCCACCATCGTGTGAACACGGTGATAGCATTGGTCAGACCCAAAAATATAATGGTGTATGCTCGAGGGATCAACCACGAGGAAGACAACATTACGAACATCGTTGGTTCTGACTTGATTTGACGATAGCCCACACTCAAATCAAAGGATTGATAAGACGATAGGTCCAGCAACTGATCACAGGGACCAATCGATGAAGATATCATCTTTCTTCAACACACACTACACAAGAATATCCCTTTGGAACGAACTAAGTCAGGCAAGCTTTTATCTTCCAACTCTCCAAGTTGTTGTCTAGCTTAACCAACTAGCTCCGGGATATCCAACACAGATTCTTGGAGAAAGGGTGGTTCACAAGAAACCAACTTGATCACGAGCTCAACATAGCGGTCAGGTGACAACCTGGTAATACTTCCGAGAAGATCTTCGGAAATCACGAACCACCGATATGTTACTAAGCTCGAGAACAATCTTGCTTTTCAGGGCAAGATGATATGATCAAATGAGTGAGGACTTGACAAAATCCTAACTCATCAATCAAAGAGTGCACCAGGAAATAAGGACTAGGTAGCACGATCAATCTTAGAATGGTGATTCAATAACCAACATACTGAGAATAGGATTATTGTCCATTAACTACCAAGCAATGGGGTTGCTAGGAGTATTGAGTTCACACATCATGATTCACTTGTCGGCACTCCGGCTGCAACAACACGGAACCGAGGAATGGAAAAGGATGGCGAGAAGTATCACTATGTCAAGAATTCACAAAAGGTGGTGCAATTCTCATGAAATTCCTGTCATAAAGAAGGTAATACTTCAGGGTAGAGCAGACCAGAAGCTAGATTGGCATTTTGATCTGCGGAGCACAACTTCTTTGACCCAATCCTGGATATGGAAGAGGTACTGGAGTTTGTTTCTCCTAGTCATTCTGCGATAGAATGGCTTGACGGACCACAAGAGTAATAGGCATCGATAGACGAACGCACGCATACTCTTGACTATCAATTGATAGACGAGGGTCAGAATGCAACTAAAGAGAGACAACTCAAAAGAACATATAACTTTCTGGGTTGTGGATACATGGGTTGGTATGCCGAACAAAGTTCAACATAATTCTTCCGGATAACCCATGCAGAAAGGTTGAGCTGGCAGAGTCATAATATAGCATGGAGAACTCATAGAGGGCCTATTGTGATCTTTTGATCCAACAAACTTCTGCCATAATGGTTCATGGTATTTGGAAGAATGATATACCACGGACCTCGAGGACTATCGCAAAGGTTACTGATATACTAAAGGAACTAGCAACACTATCAACATGATGTAAGTAGGGTGAATATCGGGTTTAAGAACCCAGGAATAGAATACCTACTACTAAGTAGCATCACGGGATGCTTTCGAGAATGATGGCCAGAATCATCACACTGGGAACACAAATCATGGCTAAATTACTAGATGATCCCCTAAGACACCTAGGGTCATAATAATATCTCCAACATATATGTCAAGGTAACGGAGTACCTCAACTCACTGATTAGTGTGGTTAATCTGGCCCATGGGTACATTGAAACGGGAAGAAAGGATTTGCAATTGCATCAGACAACTTAGAAACCTGGGATGACTCGGACAGCATAACGGCTGTAAATGCTCAGAAAGATTTGAGACATTCACAAAAATGGTGGCATAACCACTCAGAAGCACAATGTCAAGGTTTCGAGATCAACAATTAACGTACGGAAGTAGTAGAAACTGAACTCAAGCTTAAATCCAACAATCTATAAGTCTACGGATTAGTAACACGTGATCCTGATAGAAAGAAGAGATATCCTAGTTCTTAATCCCCGTAGGAAAGATAAGATGACTCAGATCAGAAGGCATAAGGTATAGGCAGTAAAAAGAGCCTTACGTTCCATCCCACAATCAATTCCCTTATATAACTAAAGAATTTCTAGACTCAACTTCGACCAGTTTGGCTTGGTAATCCTACAGGCAGTCAAGCTCTGATACCAACGCTGTCAGGACCCCGACTCGATGTCACATCGATCTAGCCGGTAACACCTCATATCACTTTGCGGCCTCACGCACGGTATCCCCACGGGTGTCGCCTTACCTTTGCCCGGGACCGTTTGCGCCTTTTGGCTCACGTATATGATAGTGTCGCTAGCATCCATATGATAAGGAGCCCGGGCTGACATGACTAGTCGTAAACCCAAAGTGGCACAGACTTACAGGGACAGGCATTCATGACCCAGCTTCGAACGTGTCGGTCATCAGCAAGTGGGTCCGGGCTGTAGCACTGGGCTAGCAGGACTCCGGTAAACCGGGCTGTAGCGGGCTAATAGGACTCCGGTACTCAAAGCGTGACATTTCCCCGAAGGGACAGACACAGGAACGAAGAAGGACACATGCCGGCCAGCCTAAGTGTTCCAGAGCAGTAGCAAGCTACCATGGCTCAGCGGTAACACTAGGAGACATTTCCCGGTAAGAGAGGCTACTAAAGATAAACAACTAGATAGTCAGATCCCACACATACCAAGCATTTCAATAACATACACACAATATGCTCGATATGTGCAATACAACATGGCATCACAAAATGACTCTACGACTCAAGTAGTTTATTCAATAGGCTCCGAGGAGCGAGACATTACAAACATGGGTCTCATGACCCAACAATCAGAGCATACAAGTCAAGGCACAAGCGGAAGCTATCATGTCTGAGTACAGACATCTATACATGAAAAAGGCTGAGAAGCCCGACTATCTACCAGATCCTGCCGAGGGCACAAGATCGTAGCTGAGGTATCAAGCTAAACGTCGAAGTCCAAGCGGAACTACTAGTGAGACTGAAGTCTCTCTGCAAAAAACATAAAATAGGCAAACGTGAGTACAAATGTACCCAGCAAGACTTACATCAGATCTATCTACACATGCATCATTATCAACAAGGGGGGGTGGTGGAGTTTAACTGCAGCAAGCCAGCTTTGACTCGGTGGCTAACCTGAACTACGACTGCAAGTAACTCTTTTGAGGTGGCGCACACGAGTCCACATATCCACCATATCAATACACCACTATGGATCCGCTCCCGTCTCCCTACGAGAACGCCATCCATAGCACTCACGCTTATCTTGCGTATTTTAGAGTATCCACTTTCACTTGTCTATGAACTGATATAAGGGGTCCACGTTTCCATATCCGAGGAATCCGGCTATTCGAATAGATGATGTTAACCCTGCAGGGGTGTACTTCTTCACACACGCTCTCGCCACTTATCGCCCTGTACACGTCATGTACCTCGGCAACCTTCAAGCGGAAGCCGGGCGAGGGAGTCGGCCACGACCTGACTAACCGAACAAGTCTCTAGTCCAGGTTTATCGCCTATTCAGGTTCCATCCGCAAGGAGATCCGCCCGGGGTGTCGCTTACGGCCCCAAACGATGTGTGCAGGGTTCCCAAGCCCACCAACCGGGTGCCACTTGGTACACCG
This sequence comes from Triticum dicoccoides, assembly GCF_002162155.2. NCBI lineage: Eukaryota > Viridiplantae > Streptophyta > Magnoliopsida > Poales > Poaceae > Triticum > Triticum dicoccoides. The sequence goes on along the minus strand of NC_041390.1, from coordinate 489,611,651 downwards.
GGCCACTGTGCCTAGTTTGTCCCAAGCCCACCTGTACCGGGTGCCACTTGGTAGACTACTAACACTGCCTACAAACACCAGAAACTAGTTGCAACTCCTGGACAGAGATCAAGTTGATTAATAAGTCGAGAGGGCTTGGAGCGCCCGGAGCCCAATGTGTGGTAGTAACTGATCATGGATCACAAACACAGAACTCAGTTCCTGAGGACGGTTGCAATGAGACAACCCACCATGTACTCCTACATGGCCTCTCACCGCTACCTTTACCAAATCGTGTTCACACACTTAGCTCACACACAGTAGGACATGTTCACACGCCTCTGATTCATCCCCGATGAATCAGACCTGACTCAACTCTAAGCAGTAGCAGGCATGACAAACAAGCATGAATGAGTAGGCACAACAGGGCTCAAACAACTCCTACTCATGCTAGTGGGTTTCATCTATTTACTGTGGCAATGACAGGTCATGCAAAGGATAAAGGGTTCAGCTACCGCAGCAAGTATCAAATATGTCGTTGTTGTCCTAATGCAGTAAAAGAGAGCAGGAGCGAGAGAGTGGGATTTTATCGGAATGAACAAGGGGGTTTTGCTTGCCTGGCACTTCTGAAGATAACATTGAGTCTTCATCAGTGTCAACGATCACGTCATCGGTATCACGTCTATCGAGAGGGGACAAATACCGGCAACACAGAAAGGAACACAATCAATGCAATGCACAATATGATGCATCATCATGACATGGCAAAATGAATGTGTTTTGAGCTAATGCAACTAGCAACAGATTAAATGAAGTTGGTTTGAATACAAGATTCAAATTCAAACTCCATATGTGATTATTCAAATGTCATTCACTTGATTTGTGCTAAACAGCAGCTATAAGTTGTTCTAACAGGCATGAAAACGGTACAGATGGATTCCTTGAATTTTTCTGATAATTTTTCATATATAAATTATTTAATTTGGAGTTACGGTTGAATTTCTATGATTTTTAGAAGTTTTTACAATTTTCTGGAATTTCCTGAATATTTAGAATTAAAATAATTCCAGAAAATGAATTATGGCGTCAGCATGACCTCATGCTGACCTCAGCAGGTCAACGGGCGGTCCAGGTCAAACCTGACGTGTGGGGTCCACACGTCAGTGACACAGGGGCTAATCCCGCGTTGACCCGGGCTTTAACCCGCTACGGGGCCCACTGTCAGTGTCACGGGGTTAGTTTAACAGGGTCATTAGTGCTAATTAGGCGTGCCACGTCGGCAGTCGCTGGAGTTCGGCCGGCGACGACCAAAACTGCGGCGGGAGCTCGCCGGAGTGGCGCTGCGAGCGGTTTTGGGCCAAGCCAAGGGCACCAGAGGGTTGCCCTTGCTTGCGCGCATCCAAAGGAGGCATGCGGGAGGCGCGGGGTGGCCGGAGCTCGCCGGAGTGGGGGCCGCCGCGGCTGCCGGAGCTCGGGTTTGGGCGGAGCGAGGTTACGGGGCGCTAGGGGGCTGGCTGAGGGGCTATGCGGACTCCTGGGGCAGCTAGGAGCACGCTAGGCTCGTCGGACTGGCCGCAACAGCACGTCAGTGCCATGCCCGGCGTCCATGGCGGACGGCGGCGCTCGGGAATGTGGCCGGGGTGCTACGGCACGGGAACGAACAAAATGAAGGAGGGGAAACGGAGTGGAGCTCACAGGGGTTGCGACGGTGGCCTCGGGGAGCTCGGGGAGGCACCGGAGCCGACGAATTTGACGAAGATGGCCGGCGGGTCCGAGGTAGAAGACGACGGCGATGGCGGCGATGCAGGGGCTCCCGCGGTGCGCTTCTCGGCGAGGAGGAAGAGGTGGTCGGGGCGGATCCCCTGGGTACTTCGGGTGGCAGTGAGGAGCACGGTGGCTACGGCGAACGGCGACGGCGACGACGAGCTCCGCTCGGGCGCGTGCAGGGAGAGAGCAGAGGAGGGAACGGGGTCCAGGGGAAGAGAGAGGCGGTCGATGGGGTCGAGGCGTCTCCGTGGCGTCGCGAGGGAGTCGGGGAGGCTGCCACGGCGAAGCAGGAGGTGGCCGGCGCTCTTCGGGCGCGCGCCACGCCTCGCCTCTGCCTACTGGCAGAGGAAGAAGAGGACAAGGGGGGGGGAAGGAGGTGGGCTGGGCCGCGCTGGGCCGGTCCTGTTGGGCTGCACGGGTAAGTGGTCAGGTAAAACTCTTCTCTCTCTTTCTATTTCTGTTTTTATTTATTGTTTTCTATTTTGTTCTGTTGTGTTTTAGTTTAGTAAAATACTAAACCATTTTAATAAATTCTGTAGTTTATTATGTGGCTTACTAAAATATATACAAAGCCACTCACAAACTTCCAGAATTATTTGGAGTCATATTTAATATATATTAAATATAAATCCAAAGAAAATAGTTATTGGATTAATTCAAATGGCCAAAATAAATATCTCTGTGACTCCAAAAATATTGGTTTAAATTTTACCTCTCATCAATATTTCCATGGAATAACAGGAACATTTTCTTGGACTCATTTGATGAAATTTAAATGTTGGTTATTTTTAGAGGTCTTCTGAGGCTTTGAAAATTCCTCAATTCAATTTCATTTGAATTTAAACATGATGCTCACATGAGGTCTAGCCTAGTGCATTACCAGAAGCTAGGGATGTGACAGGATGGACTTTTGGAGTCTCTTGATTATGAATCATTTGACACGTGCGAACCATGCCTCATGGGTAAAATGACCAAGACTCCGTTCTTGGGAACAATGGAGCGAGCAACCAACTTATTGGAAATCATACATACTGATGTGTACGGTCCAATGAGTGTTGAGGCTCGCGGTGGCTATCGTTATGTTATCACCCTCACTGATGACTTGAGTAGATATGGGTATGTCTACTTAATGAAACACAAGTCTGAGACCTTTGAAAAGTTCAAGGAATTTCAGAGTGAGGTTGAAAATCAACATGACAGGAAAATCAAGTTCTTGCGATCAGATCGTGGGGGAGAATACTTGAGTCATGAATTTGGCACGCACTTAAGGAATTGTGGAATAGTTTCACAACTCACGCCGCCTGGAACACTTCAGCGTAATGGTGTGTCCGAATGTCGTAATAGCACTCTATTGGATATGGTGCAATCTATGATGTCACTCATTGATTTACCGCTATCATTTTGGGGATACGCTGTAGAGACAGCTACATTCACTTTAAATAGGGCACCGTCTAAATCCGTTGAGACGACATTGTATGAATTATGGTTTGGGAAGAAACCTAAGCTGTCGTTTCTAAAAGTTTGGGGATGCGATGCTTATGTCAAGAAACTTTAACCTGAAAAGCTCGAACCCAAATCAGAAAAATGTGTCTTCATAGGATACCCTAAAGAAACTATTGGGTATACCTTCTACCTCAGATCCGAAGGCAAGATCTTTGTTGCCAAGAATGGATCCTTTCTAGAGAAAGAGTTTCTCTCGAAAGAAGTATGTGGGAGGAAAGTAGAAATTGATGAAGTATTGCCTCTTGAACCGGAGAGTGGCGCAGCTCAAGAAAATGTTCCTGAGGTGCCTGCACCGACTAGAGAGGAAGTTAATGATGATGATCATGAAACTTCAGATCAAGTTGCTACTGAACTTCATAGGTCCACAAGGACACGTTCCGCACTAGAGTGGTACGGCAACCCTGTCTTGGAAATCATGTTGTTAGACAACGGTGAACCTTCGAACTATGAGGAAGCAATGGTGGGCCTAGATTCTGAAAAATGGCTAGAAGCCATGAAATCCGAGATAGGATCCATGTATGAAAATGAAGTATGGACTTTGACTGACTTGCCCGATGATCGGCAAGCCATAGAAAATAAATGGATCTTTAAAAAGAAGACAGACGCAGATGGTAATGTGACCATCTACAAGGCTCGACTCGTCGCTAAGGGTTATCGACAAGTTCAAGGGGTTGACTATGATGAGACTTTCTCACCCGTAGCGAAGCTGAAGTCCGTCTGAATCATGTTAGCAATTGCCGCATTCTATGATTATGATATATGGCAAATGGACATCAAAACGACATTCCTTAACGGCTTTCTTAAGGAAGAATTGTATATGATGCAGCCGGAAGGTTTTGTCGATCCTAAGAATGCTAACAAGGTGTGCAAGCTCCAACGCTCAATCTATGGGCTGGTGCAAGCATCTCGGAGTTGGAACATTCGATTTGATGAGATGATCAAAGTGTTTGGGTTTACACAGACTTATGGAGAAGCCTGTGTTTACAAGAAAGTGAGTGGGAGCTCCGTAGCATTTCTCATATTACATGTGGATGACATACTGTTGATGGGAAATGATATAGAATTCTTGGAAAGCATAAAGGCCTACTTGAACAAGTGTTTTTCAATGAAGGACCTTGGAGAAGCTGCTTATATATTAGGCATCAAAATCTATAGAGATAGATCGAGACGCCTCATTGGTCTTTCACAAAGTACGTACCTTGACAAGATATTGAAGAAGTTCAATATGGATCAGTCCAAGAAGGGGTTCTTGCCTGTATTGCAAGGTGTGCAATTGAGCACGGCTCAATGCCCGACCACGGCAGAAGATAGAGAAAAGATGAGTGTCGTCCCCTATGCCTCGGCCATAGGGTCTATTATGTATGCCATGTTGTGTACCAGACCTGATGTAAACCTTGCTGTAAGTTTGGTAGGAAGGTACCAAAGTAATCCCGGCATGGAGCACTGGACAGCGGTCAAGAATATCCTGAAGTACCTGAATATGACTAAGGATATGTTTCTCGTTTATGGAGGTGACGAAGAGCTCATCATAAAGGGTTACATCGATGCTAGCTTCGACAGAGATCTAGATGACTCTATGTCACAAACCAGATACGTGTATATTTTGAATGGTGGGGCAGTAAGCTGGTGTAGTTGCAAGCAAAGTGTTGTGGCGGGATCTACATGTGAAGCGGAGTACATGGCAGCCTCCGAGGCAGCACAAGAAGCAATCTGGGTGAAGGAGTTCATTACCGACCTAGGAGTCATTCCCAATGCGTCGGGCCCAATGACTCTCTTCTGTGACAACACTGGAGCTATTGCCCTTGCCAAGGAGCCCAGGTTTCACAGGAAGACCAGGCATATCAAGCGTCGGTTCAACTCCATTCGTGAAAGTGTTCAAAATGGAGACATAGATATTTGTAAAGTACATATGGACCTGAATGTAGCAGATCCGTTGACTAAACCTCTCCCTAGAGCAAAACATGATCAACACCAGAGCTCTATGGGTGTTCAATTCATCACAATGTAACTAGATTATTGACTCTAGTGCAAGTGGGAGACTATTGGAAATATGCCCTAGAGGCAATAATAAAATGGTTATTATTATATTTCCTTGTTCATGATAATTGTCTATTCTTCATGCTATAATTGTGTTGTCCGGAAATCGTAATACATGTGTGAATACATAGACCACAACACGTCCCTAGTGAGCCTCTAGTTGAGTAGCTCGTTGATCAAAAGATAGTCATGGTTTCCTGACTATGGACATTAGATGTCATTGATAACGGGATCACATCATTAGGAGAATGATGTGATGGACAAGACCCAATCCTAAGCATAGCACAAGATCGTGTAGTTCGTTTGCTAGAGCTTTTCCAAATGTCAAGTATCATTTCCTTAGACCATGAGATTGTGCAACTCCCGGATATCGTGTGCTTTGGGTGTGCCAAACATCACAACGTAACTGGGTGACTATAAAGGTGCACTACGGGTATCTCCGAAAGTGTCTATTGGGTTGGCACGAATCGAGACTGGGATTTGTCACTCTGTATGACGGAGAGGTATCTCTGGGCCCACTCGGTAATGCATCATCATAATAAGCTCAATGTGACCAAGTGGTTGATCACGGGATCATGCATTACGGTACGAGTAAAGTGACTTGCCGGTAATGAGATTGAACGAGGTATTGGGATACCGACTATCGAGTCTCGGGCAAGTAACGTACCGATTGACAAAGGGAATTGTATACGGGATTGATTAAATCCTCGACATCGTGGTTCATCCGATGAGATCATCGAGGAGCATGTGGGAGCCAACATGGGTATCCAGATCCCGTTGTTGGTTATTGACCGGAGAGTCGTCTCGGTCATGTATGCGTGTCTCCCGAACCTGTAGGGTCTACACAGTTAAGGTTCGGTGACGCTAGGGTTGTTGAGATATTAGTATGCAGTAACCCGAAAGTTGTTCGAAGTCCCGGATGAGATCCCGGACATCACGAGGAGTTCCGAAATGGTCCGGAGGTGAACAATTGTATGTAGGAAGTCCAGTTTCGGCCACCGGGAAAGTTTCGGGGGTCACCGGTATTGTACCGGGACCACCGGAAGGGTCCCGGGGGTCCACCGGGTGGGGCCACCTATCCCGGAGGGCCCCATGGGCTGAAGTGGGAGGAGAACCAGCCCCTGATGGGCTGGTGCGCCCCCCTTGGGCCTCCCTCTACGCCTAGGGTTGGAAACCCTAGGGGTGGGGGGCGCCCCACTTGGCTTGGGGGGCAAGCCACCCCCCTTGGCCGCCGCCCCCCATATAGATGGGATCTAGAGGGGCCGGCGCCCCCCCTGGACCCCTATATAAAGAGGGGGGAGGGCTGCGCACCCAAGCCCCTAGCGCCTCCCTCTTCCCCCCGTAACACCTCTCCCTCTCGCTGAGCTTGGCGAAGCCCTGTCGAGATCCCGCTGCTTCCACCACCACGCCTTCGTGCTGCTGGATCTCCATCAACCTCTCATTCCCCCTTGCTGGATCAAGGAGGAGGAGACGTCTTCCCAACCATACGTGTGTTGAACGCGGAGGTGCCGTCCGTTCGGCGCTCGGTCATTGGTGATTTGGATCACGACGAGTACGACTCCATCAACCCCGTTCTCTTGAACACTTCCGCTCGCAATCTACAAGGGTATGTAGATGCACTCCTTTCCTCTCGTTGCTAGAAGACTCCATAGATTGATCTTGGTGATGCGTAGAAAATTTTAAATTCTGCTACGTTCCCCAACAATCATATCTACTATATGATTCACGCTCGACCTTTCGGTCTCTGTGTTCCGAGGCCATATCTGTTATATGCTAGGCTCGTCATGTTTAACCTAAGTATTCCGCATGTGCAACTGTTTTGCACCCGTTGTATTTGAACGTAGAGCCTATCACACCCGATCATCACGTGGTGTCTCAGCACGAAGAACTTTCGCAATGGTGCATACTCAGGGAGAACACTTATACCTTGATAATTTAGTGAGAGATCATCTTATAATGCTACCGTCAAACTAAGCAAAATAAGATGTATAAAAGATAAACATCACATACAATCAAAATATGTGACATGATATGGCCATCATCATCTTGTGCCTTTGATCTCCATCTCCAAAGCATCATCATGATCTCCGTCGTCACCGGCATGACACCATGATCTCCATCGTCTTGATCTATATCAATGTGTCGTCACATGGTCGTCTTGCCAACTATTGCTCTTGCAACTATTGCTATCGCATAGCGACAAAGTAAAGCAATTATTTGGCGCTTGCATCTTATGCAATAAAGAGGCAACCATAAGGCTTCTGCCAGTTGCCGATAACTTCAACAAAACATGATCATCTTATACAACAACTTATATCTCATCACGCCTTGACCATATCACACCACAACATGCCCTGCAAAAACAAGTTAGACGTCCTCTACTTTGTTGTTGCAAGTTTTACGTGGCTGCTACGGGCTTAGCAAGAACTGTTCTTACCTATGCATCAAAACCACAACGATAGTTTATCAAGTTGGTGCTGTTTTAACCTTCTCAAGGACCGGGCGTAGCCACACTCGGTTCAACTAAAGTTGGAGAAACTGACACCCGCTAGTCACCTGTCTGCATAGCACGGCGGTAAAACCAATCTCGCGTAAGCGTACGCGTAATGTCGGTCTGGGCTGCTTCATCCAACAATACCGCCGAACCAAAGTGTGACATGCTAGTAAGCAGTATGACTTATATCGCCCACAACTCACTTGTGTTCTACTCGTGCATATTACATCAACGCATAAAACCTGGCTCTGATACCACTGTTGGGGAACGTAGTAATTTCAAAAAAATTCCTACGCCCACACAAGATCATGGTGATGCGTAGCAACGAGAGGGGAGAGTGTGTCCACGTACCCTCGTAGACCAAAAGCGGAAGCGTTAGCACAACGCGGTTGATGTAGTCGTACGCCTTCACGATCCAACCGATCAAGTACTGAACGCACGGCACCTCCGAGTTCTACACACATTCAACTCGATGACGTCCCTCGAACTCCGATCCAGCCGAGTATTGAGTGAGAGTTTCGTCAGCACGATGGCGTGGTGACGATAATGATGTTCTACCGACGCAGGGCTTCGCCTAAGCACCGCTACGATATGATCGAGGTGGATTATGGTGGAGGGGGGCACCACACACGGCTAAGAGATCAAGAGATCAATTGTTGTGTCTTTGGAGTGCCCCCTGCCCCCATATATAAAGGAGTGGAGGAGGGGGAGCGCCGGCCCTCTCTATGGCGCGCCCTAGGGGAGTCCTACTCCCACCGGGAGTAGGATTCCCCCTTTTCTAGTAGAACTAGGAGCCCTTCCAAGTATTAGGAGTAGGAGGGAAGGAAAGGGAAGGGAAAAGGAGAAGGAAGGAAGGGGGTGCCCCCCCTCCCTAGTCCAATTCGGACCAGCCCATGGGGAGGGGTGCGGCCACCCTTTGAGGCCTTTCTCTCCTTTCCCGTATGGCCCATTAAGGAACAATATGAATTCCCGTAACTCCCCGGTACTCTCGAAAATACCTGAATCACTCGGAACCTTTCCGATGTCTGAATATAGTCGTCCAATATATCGATCTTTATGTCTTGACCATTTCGAGACTCCTCGTCATGTCCCCGATCTCATCCGGAACTCCGAACTCCTTCGGTACATCAAAACACATAAACTCATAATATAACCGTCATCGAACTTTAAGCGTGCGAACCCTACGGGTTCGAGAACTATGTAGACATGACCGAGACATGTCTCCGGTCAATAACCAATAGCGGAACCTGGATGCTCATATTGGCTCCTACATATTCTACGAAGATCTTTATCGGTCAAACCGCATAACAACATACGTTGTTCCCTTTGTCATCGGTATGTTACTTGCCCGAGATTCGATCGTCGGTATCTCAATACCTAGTTCAATCTCATTACCGGCAAGTCTCTTTACTCGTTCCGTAATACATCATCCCGCAACAAACTCATTAGTTGCAATGCTTGCAAGGCTTATAGTGATGTGCATTACCGAGTGGGACCAGAGACACCCCTTCGACAATCGGAGTGACAAATCCTAATCTCGAAATACGCCAACCCAACAAGTACCTTCGGAGACACATGTAGAGCACCTTTATAATCACCCAGTTACGTTGTGATGTTTGGTAGCACACAAAGTGTTCCTCCGGTAAACGGGAGTTGCATAATCTCATAGTCATAGGAACATGTATAAGTGATGAAGAAAGCAATAGCAACAAACTAAATGATCAAGTGTTAAGCTAGCAGAATGGGTCAAGTCAATCACATCATTCTCCTAATGATGTGATCCCATTAATCAAATGACAACCCATGTCAATGGTTAGGAAACTTAACCATCTTTGATCAACAAGCTAGTCAAGTAGAGGCATACTAATGACACTTTGTTTGTCTATGTATTCACACATGTATTATGTTTCCGGTTAATACAATTCTAGCATGAGTAATAAACATTTATCATGATATAAGGAAATAAATAATAACTTTATTATTGCCTCTAGGGCATATTTCCTTCAGACATCAGTCCATCTGTCGACGAGCAGGTCCTGTTCAGCTTGAAGCTGTTGTTGTTGTTGTTGTTTCTTTTTCAGGCTCCTTGCGGTGGCTATGAGCTGAAGCTTAAAGCGCTCCTGCTCGAGAGGATCCTCAGGCACGATGAAGTCTTCATCGTCGAGGCTTGTTTCCTCCTCGGAGGGTGGATGGTAACTATCATCCTCCGGGTCATCTTGTATGGCCTGTTCGTCAGTGTTGTCTTGCCTGCTGTCGTGTTCCTGTTCCGATGTAGCCCCCGCGGGGTCTTCACTGTTTTCGGTGTCGCCCGGAGTACTATTTTCTCTGGTGCCAGTGTTTCTGTCCTTTGAATGACAGGGTTAGGGCGGCGTTTGGGCCGCCGACGCTTGGGCTGTGTCTCGGAGGTTTTGTTCGTATCCGGCTCTTCTTTGTCGTCGCCAGATCCTTTAGGTGTATCAACCATGTACACGTCGTATGAAGAGGTGGCCGTCGATCATCTAGTGAATGGCGGGTCTTGGCCTTGCTCCTTGTCGGCATCGTCATCCATACCGTCGATGTCTTCGGAGCCATAGTCAAGCACGTCGGTTAAGTCGTCGACGGTGTCTATGAGGTGGGTGGTTGGTGGAAAGCAAAATTCCTCATCGTCCATTTCTAGCTCGAACCGGACATAGTTCGGCTGAGAGTCCTTCTCCAAGGACAGATTTTTAAAAGATTTTAGTACGTCGCCCAAAGGCGAGTGCTGGAAGAAGTCAACGGCGATAAACTCGAAGATCGATAACCGATCTAGCTCGGTGTCCGCGGACGTACACTGTTCGGAACTTACAACCGGAGATGAATCTGAAGTTCCGTTAAAGCGACTGCTGCAGGGCGCCGAGTCCATGTGCGGCTCCAACTCCGCGGACTCTGAGGCCTTAGATGGCTCGATCTGTTTGGCTCTAAGGTCGTTGCAGCAGTAGGAACCATCTCCTCGGTGTGATCCGATGATAGATTTAAGTCACGTTCATCGAGATGAAGGGGAGCGATCGCCGCATGCTCAAATCCCTTGAAGATCAAGTCTTCGCGGATATCCGCGACGTAGTTCAAGCTTCCGAATACGACCTGATGGCCAGGGGCGTAGCTGTCGATCTGCTCCAGATGGCCAACCGAGTAGGCCCGTAGTACGAAGCCGCCGAATACGGAGATATGTCTGAGGAGGAAGGTTCATCTTTGGACAACGTCATTATTGACAATTGAAGGAGCCATCGAGCCTCTTGTCGACGGCACAGTGGAACTCTCAATGAAAGCACCAATGTCGGTGTCAAAACCGGCGGATCTCGGGTAGGGGGTCCCGAACTGTGCGTCTAGGATCGATGGTAACAGGAGACAGGGGACACGATGTTTACCCAGGTTCAGGCCCTCTCTATGGAGGTAATACCCTACTTCCTACTTGATTGATCTTGATGAATATGAGTGTTACAAGAGTTAATCTACCATGAGATCGTAATGGCTAAACCCTAGAAGTCTAGCCTATGAATATGGTAATGAGTATATGTGTTGTCCTTTCCGGACTATCCCCTTCGGTTTATATAGACACCAAGGGGATCTAGGGTTTACATGGAGTCGGTTACATAAAAAGAAATCTTCGATCGCCAAGCTTGCCTTCCACGCCAAGTAGAGTCCAATCCGAACACGGTGCAGTCTTCGTTCTTCATGTCTTCACAGCCCATCAGTTTGGCCTATGGATAACAGGCCGGACGTCCAAGGACCCCTTAGTTCAGGACTCCCTCAGTCATATCGTAGCGGCGCTTAGGCGAAGCCCTGTTCCGGTAGCTTCATCATCGCCGTCATCATGCCGTCGTGTTGACGAAACTCTCCCTCGACACTCAACTGGATCTAGAGTTCGTGGGACGCCACCGAGCTGAACGTGTGCAGATCGTAGAGATGTCGTATCTTTGGTGCTAGGATCGGTCGGATCCTGAAGACGTTCGACTACATCAACTGCGTTGTCATAACGCTTCGGCTTACGGTCTACGAGGGTACGTGGACAACACTCTTCCCCTCTCGTTGTTATGCATCACCTAGATAGATCTTGCATGTGCGTAGGCATTTTTTTGAAATTACTGCGTTCCCCAACAATTACTATATATTATAAATAGCGAGTGTGGAATAATGACGGGTTGGTGTGCGGAATTGTCCTACGGAATTGTTAATAAGATCGGTAATCATTATTGCAATTTTATATGAGGGGGAGGCATAAGCTAACATACTTTCTCTACTTGGGTCATATGCACTTAGGATTGGAACTCTAGCAAGCATCCGCAACTACTCAAGATTATTAAGGTAAAAGACAACCATAGCATTAAAGTATCAAGTCCCCTTTATCCCATACACAACAACCCCCTTACTATGGTTTAAACTTATGTCCCTCTAGCAACCCACTATAAACGAATCATGAACGTATTGCAAGACCCTACGGCGGGAATCCTTCACGTGTGAATCTAGTTGGTCCTAGTTGACTAATTAGAGCTTGGTCTAGTTCATTGAATCCTCATAATTATAAGCCCTATGTGGTTCTAATCTCCTCCCTCTAATTCTCTAGTGAAGATTAGCTCTGGACGGTGAAGCGCTGCCGGGTCATGAATGTTGCATGCTTGCAACCAAGTAGAGAGGTCGTGTTTTCGGTCTTCGGTTCGAGGACTGTTCGTGGGCGGCTTGCTGGATCATTCATCGACAGTTTGAAGGACTCCAAGTACGATTTACACTAACACATACTTCTTCCGCTGCAACTCGGTGCCGACAACGATCGTGATTCTAACCCGTTATGCATCTTTATATTGATCTTGGGTGTGCGTAGGCGTGATTTTTGTTTTTGTATTTTACTACGTTTCTTAACATGAGCGACATTAAATATCTATTTCAAACTCGGCAACATGAGATAAGGGCCATCATGCGTGAGCACAAGAGTGCCAGCCACACCCTCGGCCAGATGGGTCGATCACTCCCTAAGACAGCAGTGTGGTGACTATTTGCCCCACTAAAATTGAAGCTATATGTAAGCATGCTTGTAATGACTTGGTAAAGTAATGGAAGAGTCTTATTCGCAAAAAAGAAAAGAAAATCTAATGCACCACTAAAATAATAGCTCAAGTTTGCACCTCTTAATGGATTGCATGAAGAACTCCATCTTGCTCGTATAGGAGGTGCACCGTCGAGGTCACCGTTATCACCAATGGAAAGATCCAGGCGCCCGAGGTAGGAGACAACCCATACCTGTAGTGAACGAAAAGCATGTTTCCGATCAACGGATCGGCAAAGACATGACCTCATGAGCCACAGATTGGCTTCTAACCATCGACAGCGCTAACGCCTCCGTCACAAACCTGGCCCACGCACCTGAGTCACTGTCTACCTATATGTAAATTTCCTCTATTATGAATGCACAAAGGACTGTCAATGAATTTTAGTGCAGCACATTACGATGCCATGCCTGGCCGCCAGATAATGAGCACATGTCTGCTTGAGCATAGAAACTCCGCGTCCTTTTTTTGCGGAATTATAGAAACTCGGCGTCCGACCAAAGCGCTCATCTCATGAGAGTTCTGACAGGTCGTGTATCTATCTCATTTCAAACTGAAGACATGGTCAATTTTTATTTCAAAACGTGCATATGTTGTCTACTATTGTTTTTGAAAACAGTAAAATCGAAGTGGCTCACATACATGAGCATCATATGCTGCCTATTGGATGGTACACTTCCCCATTGACATACACCCTTGCTTTCGGCAGGCGAACAGAGCATGGATCTCTAGCTTATAGATTGCATATGATAGTAGCTTTATAGCATTGTTATTTGCGAACAGAGTATTTTATTTGACTTCTAATTTGGGAAACCGTACAAGCACCGATCGAAATATTTATTCAACTGAAAAAGGGTTCAACTAAAGTTGGATGCATAGCCCTAAAAAAAAGAGTTCGATGCATATAATATGGATGGACTGCTGATTTAGTTATCACTTTACAGAATATATAGCTCGATTTGTACAGAAAGAAAGAAAAACTATGTGCGCACTGCACCAACCCCAGGTGCATGCATGTGTCGCCCCGTCTAGTCCAACACAATCGGCAGGATATTCGTCAACTCCCGGTCTGAAATGGCCACAGCCCACAGGGCGCCGATATATGCCGTGCCGAAACGTAGCAGGAGTACGTAGCTTAGCTGCGGACACGACGTGTTTGCGAGGAGCTAGCGGCCAAAGGGCCAAAAAGGCAGACAAGAAAAGCGAGCTAACCAAAAGCCCCCACCTGGCAGGCATCCGGAGGCCACCACCTGTCAGTCACAGTCACGGAGAGCTGCCCCGCTGGCCGTATCTTTCGCTAGCCCCTAGAGAAATTATCAGCAATCACACTGAGCGGTCCGATCTTAATTTCCCAATTAAGCCCCACAAAAGCCGGGCCATCAATTAGGACAGCGACGTCGCCATCTCTGCTCGTTTCGGCCCCGCGAAGGTAAGACGAAGCAGGGAGCACCGGCAAGGGGGTAGTAAACTCGATCCCGATCAGCTGCTACTAATACTGGCAGCGTGCTTAATTAGTTAGGTGGAGTCTCCTCAGGCGCCAGCTCATCGCAAGCCATACACACACTCTCCCGCTCAAACAACGCGGTCTGGCTAGCTGCCTCCTCACCGCACCTGCATGCGCGCGGCGCCGCGCTCCTCTCCTCTCTTCTCCGATGGAGAGATCAGCTTTTCACCATGGCGGACCTCACGCTTCTCCCCCGCTTCTTTACCAACCCATATATACCTCCCAGCCTCCTGGCCTCATGCCGGATCTCACGCTTCTAGTTCTCCTTGTGCGCTTCTTGACACCTCTACCTACCTTAGCTCTCCTCTTTCAGACTGCCAGTACTCCACTGCTGCCCACAGCGCGCGCGCACACACACCTCGAAACGACGAGTACTTAACGGCTTACCCACCCGGCATACACCTGCGCGCACCATAGATTTGCTAGGTTCATAGGCGCACTGCAGCTCTGGCATGTGTGTGTAGGTGTGTGTGAATATATAGAGGGGCGTGCCCTAATGGTACATGGCTGAGCAGCCTTCTGGAGCCTCCTCGTCTGCTGCCGGTGCTGCTACTCCTCAGCTGCAAGTGCAAGCTGCTGCTGAACCGGCGACCGAGCTTTCCCCGGGTGCTCCTGCCTCGCCCCATTCCCCGCCGGTTCACCTAGGCGAGACGGTGGGGACAACGACGGCGTTGGCGGCGACGAGCTCCGGGGAGCCGTCGCCGCGGTCCACTGGGAAGCACCCCTTCTACCGCGGCATCCGGTGCAGAAACGGCAAGTGGGTCTCGGAGATCCGCGAGCCGCGCAAGGCGCGCCGCATATGGCTCGGAACTTACCCGACGGCCGAGATGGCTGCCGCGGCCTATGACGTGGCCGCCCGCGCGCTGCGCGGCTCCGACGCCGTGCTCAATTTCCCCGGCGCCACCGCCTCGCGCCCGGTCCCCGCGTCTGCCTCGCCGGAGGACATACGTGCGGCCGCAGCCGCAGCCGCGGCGGCCGCCCAGCTTTACAGGCCGCACGGCGGCGAGACGCCTGATGGCAGTGCTTCGACTGCCGCGACAGCGGAGGAGCAGAGACATCACGGCACAATAACAAGCGGAGGCGCCGCCGATGACCGCACGCCGCAGCATCAGATGGGCAATGAGGACTTCATGGACGAGGAGGCGATCTTCGAGATGCCGCAGATGCTGCGCAACATGGCGGCGGGTATGATGATGAGCCCGCCGAGGCTGAGCCCCACCGCCTCCGACGAGTGGCCGGACCCGGCGGGGGCCGGGGAGAGCCTGTGGAGCTACCACGATCCCTAGTGAGTATTTTGCATTGGCTTAAGACATGATGACCGGTGAGCTGGTTGGTACGTGCTCCAGTACTATACCAGTTACTAAACCTAATTAATCCGGAGTACGGCAGTGGATGTGGATACATGGCGGGGCATCGTCCTCTATCTGGTATATATGCGTGCGCCATAATAGTGGTATCACTGGGCGCTGGACTGCGATATTATAGCTGCTACCTAGATAGTATACTCGCCAGTTACGTCAGATTCGATATTATGTTCTAGCTAGCTACGTACGGTCATTTTCGCACATAAAGTCCGCTCGTTGATTCGCTTGGCTTATTGCTCGTTTTACTATGAGATAATGAGAGCAAGCAGGCGCCACGTACCTTTTTCTTCTTTTTTTTTCTATAAAAAGCGCCGAGTGGATCGCACATCACCGGGAGACTAATGCATTGTAGCTTTTGTAACAGTAGACATAAAAATATTTGGCGGTGGATAAACTAAGATGGACGCGGACGTCCATATGGATCCAATTTTCCTTTTCTTTAGTGGTGTCTTTTGGCTGTAGTTTATATGTAGGAGTAGTATATTATGAATTGGGGAAGTTAGCCGTTGAGAAGAGCAAAAGAGGGAAGAGTTGGTGGGCAATCTGTTATCTGTTGGATACTGTGATCGATGAAAGATCCATGCGCTATGTTACTTTTTGACAACAAATCAGATCAGCAAGATTCAGCACGAAAATATCTATGCGAGTCAATTTATTGTGGAAAAGAATAGGATTTGCTCTGCTTGTAGTAATATACTCCTATTTCACACATGAGTCATAAAACGTCGTAGCAAAACACAGTTAGCTGAAATTGTCAAAAGGTGACATGGATAAACCGGTCAGTTGCTTATTTGCTACGTCGGTTTCTCCAACCAAAATGCTCTTGAGATCTCATAATTGAGCTGTTAAACGACAGTAAGTGGGTTCTTCATGTTGACATCATATTCTAAGATCAAAGTAGTACAAGAGCGCTGGTCCATGGTTCATATCTGTTCATGCTTGATTTTGCTATACATGCTGTATATGCCAAAATGAACACTAGCCCTATTTAATAAATAAATAAATAACAGTAGCCAACACACAATTACTTGGTGAAAACACACATATATAGTCAGAATTTTCACAGGTACACAAGCGCATATAGGCAAAGCACACGACAAGATCTAATTGGCAAAAGCCAAAAACAAAACAAAGATATCAAATTGTCGTACTTAAAAGCCGGTTACTCTACCATTGAGTCAACAATGCAGATGAAAAAATGATCTTAGGTACGACATAAATCCAAAACACATTGGAATTGCACTGCACCGGTTTGTCAATGAATTGATTGATGTACACAATCCACATCGGTTTTATATATCGAGTAGGCTCATGCGTGTGTATATGTTTTTAGAAAACAAGTGCTTGTCCGGCTTTAGTGAACTGAACCCTTTTTAGCGTTTAAAACACAAGTTCATCAGACCAATGAAAACATAAATAAGGTTCGACACAGACCCATCCGGGTCAAAGGCCCAATAGCTCACACACACGACAAACATACAACATAGCTCAATTGATCATTCTCCATGATGATTGCTCTCCTCCCTGAGAGCCTTTGCATGACGACGAAGCTTGTTACACATCGCCACAAGTGTTGAGGCCTCCGGCATCTTACTTAGCGGCTTCCACAGTTGTAAGAATATAGTCATTTTATATAGTGCGTTAATTGTCTGTACATGTGACACAAAAATTTGATGTATGAGGAAATGCATGTGGCATGCCAAGCAAGCATATCTATCACTCTACCACTTGAATATGTTGTCACTTGACAATGTCTACTATCATTTTCTTAAGCTCCAATGAATCATTAAATGATGGACCTACACATATGTTTTTCATAAGCCAGTAGAGGTCCTCTTTTAGAATTTGAACACCTATCAAAGTCCATATAAAGCCACCATCTGTGGTCTCCTTCTAGAATTTGAACAAGAATCAAAGTCAACATTCATTGCCATATATTTTTACTCACCGTCTGTGGTTTATTGGTGATTGTCCTTCCATTCAGAAGTATAAGGCGCCCATGTATTCCACGATTTATGTTTGAACCAAAATTAGTTCATCAATGTGTGTCTTACCTAATAGTATAACATTAACATTGTAGGTTTCAGGGTTGAATCTGGCCAATGGTGTCAATAGAGAGAGCACAATTTAGCACATCCTTTAGAAAATAGAGAAATTTGTAGGGGCACACACAGGCGGGTGCAGCATGCATGCAACCACACATTTGCTCTCCCAGCATGGATTAAGCCCTTGATTACTCTCTCTCTCTCTCTCTCTCTCTCTCTCTCTCTCTCTCTCTCTCTCTCTCTCTCACTCTCTCTCTCTGTCTCTCTCTCTGTGTGTGTGTGTGTGTTGTGGGGAGGGGGAGTCCATGCATGCATGCTTTTGGCAGAGTAGCATGCTTCACCCACATCACCTCCCATACTATTTCATTTCATTTCCAAATTTGAACTAAAAGTCCAAATTAAGTTGAGTTTGCATATTTGTGTTTGTTGTGATGAGAATTTTCGAACAAGACCACTCTTGAATACAGTTTGCCATTTTTTTACTAAGTTTCAAATATTAAACTTGAATATTGTAATATTAAGTTTGTACCAAGTTTCATTTTCTTTTAGGGTTTAGCACTTAGGGCTTAGGGTTTAGGGTTAGGGATTAGATTTTATGGTTTATGGGTTAGGGGTTAGGGTTTAGAGTTGAACTTTAAGTTTTCAAAACTGGTGAATTTATCATTCGATCTATCAAGTTTTAGTAGTTGAAACTTGGTGAAGTTTTATAAACTTGTCAAAACATATTCAAGAGAGCTCTTGTTTCAAAGCCCCGTCACAAGGAACATGAATATGCAAACGAAATACAAATTAGACTTTCGGCTCAAAAGATATAATAGATTCAAATTTAGAAGTCAAAAGATAAAAGCATGGAAGGTGGGGTGTGTGGGGCATGCGATCTCCGCCAAAATATGCGCCAAAGCTGCACGCATGCAATAATTAAGCCTAAACACATACACAAGTGTCAAAATCTTGCCGTAATCTGACAGTCTGAATCCACGAGCCC
>NC_041390.1:489577688-489592453 GCF_002162155.2 Triticum dicoccoides | reverse complement strand
GATTACCAGCCAGGGATTCACACATACATATACATACCACAGATATGATATAGACCAACAATACATCCGTGAATTTACATGGTTTGTGCATGCAAGTATTTTGATCAAGAGTTCAAGTTCTTTCTGTGAACCTTCAATACATACTCCAAACCCTTTTTCACTGTCCTGAACTTAGATCTTTTTGCAAACTTACACTACGTAGTTCACACCCTTATCTTCTATCATGAACTTACAAGCAGTGGTGGAGCTAGAATGAAATAGCATGGCGGGCTAATCTAAAGGAGAACACAATATTTTTCAAGCGTCAAATCATAGTACCTTCAATGGTACTAGCAACTAACCCATGGCCAGTAATTCTTAAAACCGTTGCAATTCTGAACCATCTCATTCCTTTTGAAAACCAAACTAATTCTTCGTTGACTGGCCTTACCCATGGTTAGTTATGTAGTATACACTAATGTATTGAAATTACAATTTACAAACTTCGTAAAACTGAATAATCCGTGCTACCAAATCACTAACTACAAATTTCAAATATCTATAGAAAAACTTGTATTGAGAATTGCATATGATGCCACTAAGAGCAATCAGGTGAAAGAAATGATTTTTTCAGTACAAGAAAAGGAAGTATTTTGTGCACAGTACATGTGTGATGGTGAAGTGTTGGTCTGGTCTGCTCGCGCCTCGTGGACTAGAATGCAATAGGCTGGCAATTAAGTACTCATAGTGGGGAGTAACTTAGGCTAGTAATATGCATATGTTACTAGTTTATGTTATAGCCTCTATAGTGGGGAGTAACATATGTGTAGTGTTATACAACACTTTATTTATTATCTTGTAGACTCATCTTGTCTTGGTATGTATGATGTTACTCATAGTATGAGTAACTATCTATGTTACTTAAACCATTTCTGTCCTCATTAAATCATTGCCATGTAAACAAATTTGCTGAGTTGGACCTTATGTTACTGCTGAACTTACTCCCACTATGGGCAGCCTAAGGCTTCAAACAGCAGGTCTCTCGTCCATATTAACGCAAGCTGAGGAAAAGTCACGCATACAGGCTGCTGACGCCTCACGGAGTGAAGTGGACATAGCTAATTTCCTTTTTTGCTTTTGAGGAGGGCGGGCCACGGCACGTTTTTGCCTACACGTAGCTCCACCGGTGCTTACAGGGCACCAATTCATGTACTTTTTTTCATCTAGAAGAGTTGATTTAAATAAGATTAACTATAGACTAGTAAGTCATATCACTTTGTTCAGTACAAAGTATGACTGTGCATATTGACATGAAGTATAACACGAGTCAATGAAGAAATCAGTCTTTGCTCTGAAGAGGCTGCCCAGCTCCATTGCCATGGAAATCAGTATCCTTCCATGCTGGAAGATTTGGTTACGAAGAAAAGGTAAAATCTAGAGAAATGCAACTCCATATATAACTTCAAGCATGGAAATACTCCAAGGAAGATCTAAGCCTGCTTAATCACAGAATTAGGAAGAAGCGTGATATTATTGCTTTCATGCTTGGGTACACACATAGTTCTAATTCGGTTTCATTATGTTGCCCGAAACTGGAATTGGCTAACCTTTTATTCTTTCTTTATTAGTTAGCCTAGCAAGGGCATCTTCAACGCCGACCTGTAAATTTCTTCGGTATATGTCTGTTTTTATGTCCAAACATGATCCCCGGACATAATATGAGAGAGAGCAAACCAACGCTAATTGCGAAGTATTCGGTTTTGAGGGGGGAAAGTAGGTGGGCACCATGCATGTGGTGGAATACTTGTGGGATGGGAGGAGAGAGAAAAGAGGGGGGAGAGATAAAAGAGAGGGACCATGATTGATCAATTGCATGTTCGGACTCGGGCAAATCTCCCAACTTTTATCTACACAATATTGGAATTTAGATGCATGGACTGATACAGGTCATCATTGAATTACAAAAATGAACAAATGTATCCAACCAAACATATACCGGTGTTTTACAGGTCTTCCTTGAAGATGCCCTTAGAGTTTTCTCCTTTCTTCTCTTTGCTCTTCTCCCATTTGTATTATACCTTCTATATTAGTGAAAATGCCGTAGAACAATTATTCTACGGTGCAGTGCTTTAGAAAAATTAACAGGAAATGATAAGGGAAGTGAGCAGTTAAATTTATGTACTACCCTAAAAACGTCTTACATTTTGAGGTGGAGGTTGTATATATATGTACAGTGCAATTCCTCGTAGTCGAACGCCCGTTGGTACTTGCCAGCAGGGGCCATTGGAGAACCGGGACATGACTACATGCGCTAGTTGTGGTGACGTGACCCGAGACAAGTACCGATCAGTGGCTACCCCTTGGAGCTGCCGGCGGTCAGGCGCGTGGGCTGGCCGGTACACTACCGCCGCACATGGGACGGGGCGAGAGGATCGTGGGACGTCCATGGACGGATGTGCCTAGGCTACCTGTGATGAGAAAAGGAGATCCATGGGCGCGACAGGCTCCTTTACCAGGGGGGTACGGTGCGACTGTTGCGTCAAGATTATGCATGCGTGTCCCAGTACGAGAGAAGGCGACGGTAACTTTGCGCCGGGCGGCGGTGGGCCGGCCGCCGGAGGAATCGTAGCGCTGGCCTCACGGACGTGCGTACCATGCGTGCCGTGTGCCTGTCGCTGGGGTGCGCGACCGGCCGTGCGTGCTGAGCTAGGAGGACGCGGCAGCGGACAAGCGCAAACAATGGCACCGGGTCACCGTACCACTACCATCGGGCTTCCGGGACCAGCCCCGGCGCGCTCCAGGAAACGCCGGTCGAGTACATGGTTCGGATAGTTGGGACGATCACACATGGGCCGGTTGCCAACTTGTTGGCGAATAATTAGTGCGCAAACATGTCCTATCTGTCTGGTCGTTCATGTACGGGGATTAATTGGCGAGGACGTACGACAAACTACTATAGTACTGTGTACTACCAGAGTTACGAGATGTTGCTTTTTCATGGAAGGTACATTACTTTGATACTCCCTCCATTCCAAAAATGTACTGCATATAGATTTTTCTCAGTGTCAAATTTTATCAATTTTGATCATGTTTATAGAGAAAATGGTCTATATCTACACTACCAAACATGTGCATATGGAAATATAAGGGCATATTCAACGGCAACCCGCAAAATTCTTCCCGCATCCGTCTGCGGGCGGGGGAGACCAATCCGTGAACACGGATGCAGGAGGCTGCCATCCAACCGTAGCCGCATATATTTTGACAATAAATCGAACCAACATGACGTTATTCGATCAAACCGGACGGATTTTGATATAAACACGGCGGATTTCAGTGAAACTGAGATAATATGTACATAAAACCGGACGATATTTTGTCCAGTGAACTAAAAATCATAAAATAAAACCCTAAACTATCCTATACTTGATGGTAACCTCGTAGGATGCCGGGCTGGCCGGCGGCTCCTCCTCCATCATCGGCGCCCGATCCGGTGTCGGAGTCGTCATCGTCGGGCTTTGGGCGGCGGAAGGTGGCGGCGTCGTGGCAAGGCTTCCCAGCGGCCGCCTGACGCTCGCAGATGATCCTCTCTGATTCCTCCTATGACATGCGCAATGCGTCCGTGGCCACCGAGGACGTGGGCTGGGGGAGAGGGTGGCGATCATTGGAGGAGGTGTCGTTGGCGGATCTCGGTGACAGGCCATTCCTTGACGTACATGGTCATCTCCCCATCGAGGCGGCGGAGACGACACTTGGCCGTCAGAGCGGTCCAAGGCCCAGGCGTAAGCCAGGTTCGGGTCCGCCGCGATGTGTGGCGGCGGGACGTCCGAGTCCGCGAACTTGGACCGGCACGCGGCGTTGCGGCTGTCCCGCCGGCACTGCTCCTGGTCGGCGTACTCCTGCATTGTCACGGCGCTCTGGGACGATGAACAGTTGTTGCCAGCCCCGTCGCTGCCGAGGTAGTGAGAGTGCGACCGCGCGCCTTGGGCAGGGGCGGTGGTGCGCGACGCTCCTCCTTGATGACGCGTCGGGGCGGCAGCGAGCGGCGCTCTCCTTGATGAAGTGTCGGGGTGGCGGTGAGAGCCACTCCTTGACGCGCCTGGGCGGTGGCGAGAGCCACTCTTCCTTCACATGGCGTCCGATTTGGACGTCGCGGCTGTGTGATGACGGAGATCATCGAGGGGATGGCGGCTCCGGCTTCACGGGGAGGAGCGTCCCCAGTGGCGGTGCCATGCCATTGATGTCGATGATGGAGCGACGGAGCATCAACTCCATCTGCTCCTCAAACTCCGCGTCGGTGGCAGCGTAGAACCGGCCCAGCACCGCAGGTGCGGATTGCTGCGGCGTTGGCAGATGGTCCTCCTCGTCACCGTAGGAGATGACGATCTCCGCCTTCGTCGAGGAGTCGCTCTCTGATGAGGACGACGCCCCCGAAGTTCGAGGGCGGCGTCGCCACGATCCGCCAGATCCCGACCCGGAACCGCCTGCCGACACCTACGCCTAGGACTTGCCCATCGCCGGAGATGTGGAGGGAGATGGGAGGGGAGAGGGAAGGAGGAGGAGGAGGATGCAATGTGGACGGCGTCAGACTGCGGCTTATATAGCAGCGGCCGGGCCATGCGAAGGGCTGGTGAGCCGCTTGAATGCGGCGCAGCCACCGAAGTTGATTCCTCAGGAACCTGCGTCCGCATTGAACCGGAAGCTGCTGAGAGATCGTCTCGGTCAGCGCCGCCCTCCCTTTGTCCAGTCACATCACAACATCAATGCCGGCCTCTGCGTGTTCTGGGTCGACATGAATGCGGTGCGGTAAGCGACACGTGCATCAGAAGGAAAGCACAGGAGAGGAGGGTAAGGGTTTTTTGGTGGGCCGGAGTGGTCAGAAGCGGGCGTGGGATTGATCCGGACTCCCGCAAAGCCTCCACGTTTGTCTTCGGTTTGTGAGGGAAATCGTGTCCATACCGCGCGATGGACCGATACAAGATTGTGTTGGATGGTTTCCGCTGTCCGGACAGCACGATCCGAACGCATGCGGGAGGTTTGCGGGTAGGCGTTGGAGATGCCTTAACTCATGATGTATCCAATGATGTGCATTTGGTATTCTAAATGTACATATTTTTTCTTATATATATGGTCAAAGTTTGTAGTGTTTGAGTTTTAGACAAATTTATAGGCACTATGTTATGAAAGGGAGGGAGTATATATTTGTTCATCGTGATGTTGCATTCATATTAGTTCATCTTACAAGTGCCTTGTACGTAAGTATAATAAATCCCCAAAAATACTTGGTTGTAGTCGTGCAGCTCTGTGATGAATCACCCGGTTGGTCACCCATTATTGGGAAAAAGAATGGACAGGGTTATCTTAAGAAAAAATGTCAGGTCATACCTGTAGATCTATAAGAACATCTACAGGGTTATCTGACGATAATTTTAGAGAAAAATGCATATTTCAATCTCAAACTCATATCCTAGTTTAACTTGCAATCCTGAAGTTTAAAACTGATTAGGATATGATCTTGAACTATGAATATCATTTATTTTGCCCACCAGACCATCGTGAGCTGGTTTTGGCCCGTTGACCATCCAGGCAGCAAGCCAAACAACTAGGAGGAAAATCCTTGTCTCGGCCATCTCCTGTCGAACATGATCATCATGGTGTCAAGATGCTCATCCTTCTGCAAGGTGTTGATGTGGAAGAAATCGACTTAGTCGTATGTGTTAACTTCGTATCTTGCAATCGTTTGGTCGTACTAGACGTTCAATACCCGGCTTAAAATTTAATCCGAATGGTTGTGTGCACCATAATGAGGAGGGCAGCCTCGCTTCGAGGTTCTTGTAGGTCGGAATTGTTCATCATGCATGCTCTATGGACATTTTGTTATTTTCGTTTGTGTAAATCTATTTAAGTCGTATTGATACCTGTCATCTGCAGTCCACACTTGCATCCTTGATGCTACCTACTGAGACGGCCTTCACCGCTCCCGCCTTCTAAGCGTTACTCTTCCTTGGCCACCATGCATGCGATCTCTGAAATGTTTTTGTAGCAGCATCCTCCGTAATTTTTTAGAGGGTATGGAGGCTACGTGCAAATAGAGTTGTTGAAAGAGCAACCATCATAATTTTCGCTTTCCTATCTCTCAACGTCAAACACTTAAACATTTCCAACTAAATCATCATAGGCTCCAAATAAATAAACACAAAATGAAGTAGCATGCACACATTCAACTAACATGTACAAATCAAATGTCATCGGCTCCCATGTGTGCACCGTCCCCTCCTTCTGTGTGTTAACTGCTCCAAGCCATCCTAGAAGATTACCGCTTGCCTGATCTTCCAAAATGTTCTTGATGTGTCATCCATGACATTTGGCTCTAACATCATCAACCAATTGACCTCGACAATCTTCCATTGTGGCAACCGATTGTCCTCAAAGTGAAGTCTACGTGCCTCCATACCATCCTTGCACGTTTTACTTTCATGCATTTGTTTCCACCACACATTCTTCTCTTCTAGCATCCTCTCCTCCAAATCCATATTTTCTTGTTTCCACTTCTTTGCCAACTCCTTTGTTGACTTGATCAACTCATCAACATGTCTTTCATCGCCACCACAATTCATTGTCTTTTGAGCATCTCCTATAATCTCCTCCTCCCGTCGCACCTCCACACGCCTGATGCCGGATAGGGACTTCTAGGCCTCCTCTCCTCTCCATCACCATCATTTTCTATCATCACCCAATTTTAGAGAGGAAGATGTACGTGACCTCGATAGTTTGAAGGAGCGTCCTCATTCCTTGTGTTCCACTTCTCGTTGCCCTCTGGTTCTTTCGAACAATGTCGATGGCCTAATGCTTTGCCTTCTCTTTGGTAAAATTCTTGTAGCTTTCTTGGGCTATCCCATACTACAACTTCCAAATGAGCAATGAATTGATGCTAAAATTTATAGGCAAATGCAGTGTTTAAAAGAAGATAAGAGTGCTCTGATATTCGTTAATGGTGACACTACTAGGAGTCGAGTTCCCGACTTGCTCCAAACAACCAACCCAATGGCTGCATATATGTTGAAGTTGATGACAAAATCATCTTTGATGCATTTTCAATACTTTGCACTGGTATGATTTTTTCGATGATCACATCCATAGTGATATCTTATCATGCCAACACCAGAGCAACTTCATCTTCATTGGTTTAGTTTGCAGCCTAGACGACTTTCTTCCTAGAAGCTTGTGAGCCCTAGAATTTATCCAATGCGGCTTCTTTACTATCATCATCCAATCACTCAAAGTGGTGAAGTGACGTTTCATCAAGATAGAAATCATGACTACCCAAATATCCTGGATCATCATTTGCCTCCACCGAATCACCCATCATACTCGTCAAGAAGCATTCACTATTGACCAGAGATCGACCGAAATGCATAAAAGTGATAGAAAAGCATTAGGAGACACAAAATATTGCACAATTTCCATCATTGTTCCACTATTACATTGCATCTAAGAATACAAATAGATTGAAAAGGGGAGCCAATTCAGCGTATCACCGAACACTTTGGAGTTCATAAGTGCCACTTCTTCGCCAGCCATCGTGATGAAGGGATGAGGGGGAGACATCCACCTTCTTCCTCTAGTTCATATTTGTTCTTTGTTGTGTCGTGGTTCAATGACTTTAGCAGGTGGCCGGAGGACGAAGTAGACAACATTAGCAGGGTTGTCAGTGACATATTTGATGATATAATGGCCTAGGAGGTGGTCATCCGATGGTATCGGCGTGGGATTTGTGGAAGGAGCAAGAGGCAAGGCACGTAGTCTGAATGGGATGTGACAGAAGGAGTCCATGGTATTGCCCCGAGGTCAGCTAGAGGCAGTTCTACGACGATGCAAGGGAGGTGGCATCACGGACAAGAGTAGTGTGGAAAAATGTCTTCCATGCCAAATCATTTTTGGGATGGAGTGCACTCCAAAATACCCCCCCCCTCCCCAACCCAAACCTCCAAAAATATGGACGATACAGTGTGGCATAACGACTCTACTAGACTTATTTATCTTGTTAAAATGATTATAGGAACGATTCTTACGGTGATGGGCATGTTTTAATGACCTTGCTAGAAGTTCTCTAATAGGCTGTACGTTCTTTTCCCGCTAGTTGGCAATCTCTTTCTTATAGCCATTCTTTTCTCTGACATTCTACTTGCAGCGAGATCTCCATTTTCGTCTAGAGCTGGGAGCACAAGAATTTTCTCTAGTGATTTATTACCACCTGAGAGGAAGGCATATCTATTTTAATAGTTATGCACATAAAATCCGACTGCAGGAACCATAGCAAATCCAAGAAGGAAAAACATGGACTAGCTACTACTCTAGGAGATGTCAAATCCGACCTACATTGGGGGTTGAGGGGATATCATGTGCTTCTAAGCTTTCCATGATCCATTGATACGTGCCCACGTTAGTCGTTGGATCTTAGAGCCAAGGGTTAGGGACGAAGCTACAGGAACTACATGTAACTACTCTACTCAAGGGGGTATGCGAAATTTCCAAAGCTCCTCAAATGGCTGTTGGTGATCTCAGGTCTAGTGGTCAAGCTCACACTAGATCATGGGAGCAGGCTCCCTTGGAAGCATGAGATATTTTCACCTACATCGGGGTGGACATCATTTTCTTCTTCTTCGGGTTCCTCTCGAATTCACTTTCGTAACCAAGATCCTCCCCAACTCTCCTCCATTTGCACTCATCTCTAGATCATCATTTATTTATGCACTAGAGTTCGAGAGAAGAAGGGGAGGCTCAACATGATTATATACTTATGTTGGCCCTCCCTTTCGCTTTTTTTGTTGATGATTCTTCGTCGGGGAGGTGACTTCATTACTCGCATCAACAACATTACTTGAGCTCTTTGATTCTCCTTGGCTACTCGGACAATCATTGCTTGAATTATATCCTGGACAAGCTCTTTTGTGATCATATGGTAGCCAAAGCTTCGGCCCAAACGGTAAGTTTCCGTGGGTCCTAGAGTTGGGCAATGCAATTCATAATTTCCTAGGTGGACGCAGGAGAGGCATAAGTGTGGCATATTCTCATAGAGGATGTCACATAAATCTTGCTTCTTCCCTCACACGGAATCAATCAGTACCCAGCTCCTAAGTGGTTTATTTACATCAATAGAAACCCTCACACGCAGGAAGACACCAACATGATCAAATTGGATCGAGGTAGCCTACTTATCAATTTGCTTTTCAATTTCCTTCCCAAGCACCATATCTTAGATTATGGGCAGGTTCAGGACCCTGACCAAAATTTTCCCCATCTGGCCTCACACAATCCTTGAATTCAGCTAAGATCACAAAGTTTTGGCTCACATGCCATGCCGATCCTCCCCAGATCCGATTGTGATCCCTTTATGGTTCAAACTTGGCCATGAACATATTTCCCACTGGAGTGGAATTGCGGCCCCCTGAGATTCACCAAGGCCGGGCGAAGAAGAATGGTGATAGTTTGGTTGTGGAATAGGTCTCTCTAGTGAACTATGCCTGCTAGCACCCACTTGGTCAGCGGAACTTCGACTAGGTCGTCGATGATCAAAGGCACCACTTCCTCATCTGTGATCCCTAGTTTTTCCAGTGCCTGAATCTAGGGTTTCTCTTTCCCTCCCCAATCCCTTAGAGGCTAGGGTAAACTCTCCCCTCTAGGCTTCGTTGACGAGCCCGTGGGTTCGCTTCCCTTTGCCTGCCGCTCCGGCGGTCGGTGGCAAGGAGGAGAATCCTGATACGTCTCCAACGTATCTATAATTTTTTATTGTTCGTGCTATTATATTATCTGTTTTGAATGTTTTATATGCATTAATACGCTATTTTATATTATTTTTGGGACCAACCTATTAACCTAGAGCCTAGTGCCAATTTCTGTTTTTCCTTACTTCTGAGCTTCACAGAAAAGGAATACTAAACAGAGTCCAAACAGAATAAAACTTCACAATGATTTTTCTTGGACCAGAAGACACCCAGGGGACTTGGAGTCCAAGCCAGAAGAACCACAAGGCAGCGGCAAGGGGGGAGGGCACGTCCTAGGGGGCGTCCCCTACCTTGTGAGCCCCTCGGAACTCCCCTGACCTAGCTCTTCCTCCTATATATTCACATATATTCCAGAACCACCAAAAGCATCCACGAAAACACTTTTCCACCGCCGCAACCATCTGTTCCTGTGAGATCCCATCTTGGGGCCTTTTTCGGCATCCTGATGGAGGGGGATTCGGTCATGGAGGGCATCTACATCAACTCTATTGCCCTTTCGATAAAGCGTGAGTAGTTTACCACAGACCTACGGGTCCATATCTAGTAGCTAGATGGCTTCTTCCCTCTCTTTGATTCTCAATACCATGTTCTCCTCGATGTTCTTCCAGATCTATCCGATGTAATCTTCTTTTGCGGTGTGTTTGTCGAGATCCGGTGAATTGTGGATGTATGATCAGCTTATCTATGAATATTATTCGAACCTTCTCTGAATTCTTATATGCATGATTTGATATCTTTGTATTTCTCTTCGAACTACCGGTTTGGTTTGGCCAACTAGATTGGTTTTTCTTGCAATGGGAGAGGTGCTTATCTTTGGGTTCAATATTGCGTGATTTAACCCGGTGACAAAGTAGTGGTAGCGAGACACGTATTGAATTGTTTCCATTGAGGATAAAAAGATGGGGTTTTCATCATATTGCTTGAGTTTATTCGTCTACATCATGTCATCTTACTTAAGGCGTTACTCTGTCCTTTATGGACTTAATACTCTAGATTCATGTTGGATAGCGGTCGATGTGTGGAGTAATAGTAGTAGATGCAGGCAGGAGTCGGTCTACTTGACACGGACATGATGCCTATATTGCATAATCAGTGCCTTGGATATCATCATAACTTTGCGCCTTTCTATCAATTGCTCGACAATAATTTGTTCACCCACCGTATTATTTGCCTTCATGAGAGAAGCCTCTAGTGAAACATATGGCCTCGGGTCTATTTTTCATCATATTAGTTTCCGATCTACTATGTTGCAATCTTTTATTTTCAGATCTATAAAACCAAAAAACCCAAAAATATTTTATCTTTTGTTTAGTTTTATCTATCTCTATCATATCTCACCTTTGCAATTGACCGTGAAGGGATTGACAACCCCTTTATCGCGTTGGGTGCAAGTGTTTTATTGTTTGTGCAGGTGCATCTATTGGGGACTTGCACGTTTCTCCTAATGGATTGATACCTTGGTTATTAACTGAGGGAAATACTTATCTCTATTGTGCTGCATCACCCTTTCCTCTTCAAGGAAAAAACCAACACAAGCTCAGGAAGTAGCAGGAAGAATTTCTGGCGCCGTTGCCGGGGAAATCTACGTCAAGCCTACCAAGTACCCATCATAAACTATCATCTCTTGCATTACATTATTTGCCATTCGCCTCTCGTTTTCCTCTCCCCCACCTCTAAAATGATTTTTGAAAAGATTTGCCCTTTTCTTCGCCCTTCTTTTGTTCGTCTTTTTGCTTGCTTTTTGTTTGCTTGTGTATTAGATTGCTTGATTTGTCACGGTGACTCAAGAGAATACCAAATGGTGTGACTTTTATAATACTACTAATAATGATTTTATTAGTACTCTGATTGCTCCCGCCACTAGTGCAGAATCTTATGAAGATATTGCCGCTTTGTTGAATCTTGTTATGAAAGATCAATTTTCCGGCCTTCCTAGTGAAGATGCCGCATCAAAATAATTTTGTTTAGTTGTGTGATATGCAAAATAAGAAAGATGTGGATAATGATATTGTTAAATTGAAGCCATTTCCGTTCTCACTATGAGATCGTGCTAAAACTTGGTTTTCATCTTTGCCTAAAAATAGTATTGATTCATGGAATAAGTGTAAAGATGCCTTCATTTCCAAGTATTTTCCTCCCGCTAAGATCATCTCCCTTAGGAACGATATTATTAATTTTAAGCAACTTGATCATGAACTTTTTGCACAATCTTGGAAGAGGGTGAAATTAATGATACGAAATTGCCCTACTCATGGTTTAAATTTCTGAATGATCATACAAATTTTTTATGCCAGATTGAATTTTTCTTCTAGAAATCTTTTAGATTCGGCCGTGGGAGGTACTTTTATGGAAATTACTTTAGGAGAAGCTACTAAACTCCTAGATAATATTATGGTTAATTATTCTCAATGGCACATCGAAAGATCTTTCACTAGTAAAAAAGTGCATGCGATTGAAGAGAATAATATTTTGAGTGGAAAGATGGATGAACTTATGAAATTGTTTGCTAGCAAGAGTTATTCTATTGATCCTAATGATATGCCTTTGTCCACTTTGGTTGAGAATAACAATAAATCTATGGATGTGAATTTTGTTGGTAGGAACAAATTTGGTAATAACGCGTATAGAGGTAATTTTAATCCTAGGTCGTTCCCTAGTAATTCCTCTAATAATTATGATAATTCCTACAAAAATTCTTATGGAAATTATAATAAGATGCCCTCTGATCTTGAGAATAGTATTAAATAATTTATGAGTTCGCAAAATAATTTCAATGCTTTGGTTGAAGAAAAATTTCTTAAGATTGATGATTTGGCTAGGAACGTTGATAGAATTTCTCTTGAAATTGATTCTTTCAAAATTAGGTCTATTACACCCAAGCATGATATTAATGAATCTCTAAAAGCTATGAGAATTTCCATTGATGAGTCCAAAGAAAGAACCGCTAAGATGCATGCTAAGCTAGATTGGTTTGTAAAAGCGTGTTCTTCTAATTTTTGTGAAAATAATGAAGAAGATATTAAAGTGATTGATGTGACTCATATGAATCTTTGTTTTTTAATATAAATCTTGATAAGGATGGTACTGGAGATGAGTCAACTTTAGTTAAAAGGCGTCCCAATGATTCGGAGTTTATAGATCTTGATGAAAAAATTGATAAAAGTAGCAATGAACTCACTCTTTTAGATTTTAAGGAATTTAATTATGATAATTATTCTTTGATAGATTGTATTCCCTTGTTTCAATCCATGTTGAATTCTCCTCATGCTTATAATCAAAATAAAGCTTTTACTAAACATATCGTTGATGCTATGATGAAATCTTTTGAAGAAAACTTTGAATTGGAAGTTTCTATTCCTAAAAAACTTTATGATGAGTGGAAACCTACTATTAAGATTAAGATTAAAGATTATGAGTGCCATGCTTTGTTTGATTTGGGTGCTAGCGTTTCCACGATTCCAAAAACTTTATGTGATGTGTTAGGTTTTCGTGAATTTGATGATTGTTCTTTAAATTTGCATCTTGGGATTCCACTATTAAGAAACCTATGGGAAAAACTAATGATGTTCTTATTGTTGCAAGTAGGAATTATGTGCAAGTATATTTCATTGTTCTTGATATAGATTACAATCCTACATGTTTTATTATTCTTGGTAGACCTTTCCTTAGAACGATTGGTGCAATTATTGATATGAAAGAAGGAAACATTAGATTTCAATTTACGTTAAGGAAAGGCATGGAACACTTTCCTAGAAATAAAATTAAGTTTCCATATGAATCTATTATGAGAGCTACTTATGGATTGCATACCAAAGATGACAATACCTAAATCTATTGCAATATGCCTAGCTAGGGGCGTTAAACAATAGCACTTGTTGGGAGTCAACCCAATTTTATTTTTGTTGTTGCTTTTTTATTCGGTTTTTCAATAAATAATTCATCTAGCCTCTGGTTAGATGTGTTTTAGTTAGTGTTTGTGCCAAGTAAGACCTTTGGGATGGCTTACGGTGATAGTTGATTTGATCTTGCTGAAAAACAGAAACTTTTTCGCCCAGGAAAATAATTTTCATTTTTAAAATAAATGAGATAAAATATTGATTCTTTTCGAATAAGATTAATATACAAATTACCCAGCTTATCCTAATTTCTCAGAATGTTTGGAGTTACATAAGTATTCGAGAGTTACAGATTACTAGAGACTGTTCTATTTTTGACAGCTTCTATTTTCTATGTGTTGTTTGCTTATTTTGATGAATCTATGGGTAGTATCGGGGGTATTAACCATGGAGAAGTTGGAATACAGTATATATTACACAAATATAAATAAATAATGAGTTCAAAACATGTGACGCCCGGGTATTTAAGCTATAGTAAACCTCTGCTAATGATGCCACGTCACCTCAATTACTGTTGCTAATCTCGCGTTAGTTCGAAACCGGTTCGAATTCAAATTCAAAACCAAGCAAACAATAAAAGTTTTCAAATATTAAAACTAAAATGTTCGGAGTGAGCCAAATAATTCATAAGTAAGTATGGTGGAGAAACCACACTTTTATAAAAGTGTAAAATACTTTAAAATATTTTAAATAGTACCAAAAACAATTAGTTGAATGCCTTTTTCAATAAATAAAATATTAAACTATTTTATTTTGTTGCCCAAACTTATGTGGCAGTAGCTAATTACTAACACTAAATTAGGGACTACTTTTATAGTTTATAAAACTAAAATAAAAGAGGAACTAAAATAAAACAGAAAACAGAAAAGGAATAATAAACAAAAATAGAACAAAAGAAATAAAAACAGAAAAGGCCTCCCCCCCACTAGGCCTCGGCCAACCCACATGCCGGGCCGGCCCATCCCCACTCCCTTAACCCCCTTGGAGCCGTAACCCTAGCTACCGGTCGCCCCACTCTCCCTCCCACGACCCCCACTCCTTCCCCCACGTCTCTCTCCCCCTCGTCCCGATCTAGATCGGGGTCGCGCCCGATCCCGACGCAGAC
>NC_041390.1:489566649-489577192 GCF_002162155.2 Triticum dicoccoides | reverse complement strand
GTGAGCACGCGCGCACCCACGCGCTAGCCTCGCCTATCGTCCGCGCCGTCGTCCGTCCCGTCGCGCTCGGCTGCGTGGCGCCTCACGCCCGCGGCCACCTCCGGCGCTTCGGCGCCCGCCTTGCTCCTCCGTTATGCCTCGCTGTGGCGTCGCCGCTGCCACGCCGGCGCCGCGCCAACGTTTTCCCCCTTGCCGTGGCCCCGACTAGCCGCGTCCAGTTCGGGTGCCCGCACCCGCAGCGCCCACCCCTGCGCCCGTTAGCGCCCGTGCCCGCTAAGGCCTCCCCTGGGCCACTGACCAAATGGCCCCACGGCACAGAACGTTTACAAAAAAATAATAAAAAAGTAAATAAATAATAAAAAATTAATTAATTAATTAAAGAAATAATAACTTATTTAATTTTGATTAATTAAATTAAACAACTAATTAACCTAATACCTAATTAACTAAAAACAGTCAATGATAGGGGGGTCCCACCCCTGTTGACCAGTCAAACGTTGACTGGTCAACTGGGTCCCTCTGGCTCACCTGTCAGTCACTGGATACAATTTTTTGTACACTGTGCTGGGTGCGCCTAGCAATTTAGCAATTATTTTTCGAATTAAAAATAATTCCATAAATTAATAAAATCTTTAGAAAATCATATCTTTTAATCCGTAACTCGGATTAAATTATTTTCAAGATGAAAGTTGCTCAGAACGACGAGACGAATCCGGATACGCAGCCCGTTCGTCCGTCACGCATCCCTAGCATAGCGAACATGCAACTTTCCCCCTCCGACCCATCTGTCCGAAAACCCGAAACACCGGGGATACTTTCCCGGATGTTTCCCCCCTTCACCGGTACCACCTTGTACCGTGTTATGGTACACCTAGCATCACGCTTTGTCATGTCATGCATCGTCTTGCATTTGTTTGCATTATATTTATTGTTTCTTCCCCCTCTTCTCTCGCTAGACACCGAGACCGACGCCGCTGCTACCCAGTTCGACTACGGTGTTGACGACCACTCTCTCTTGCCAGAGCAACTAGGCAAGCCCCCCCTTTGATCACCAGATATCGCCTACTCTTCTCTATACTGCTTGCATTAGAGTAGTGTAGCATGTTACTGCTTTCCGTTATTCCTATCTTGATGCATAGCCTGTCCTTGCTACTACTGTTGTTACCATTACCTGCTATCCTACTGCTTAGTATAGGATGCTAGTGTTCCATCAGTGGCCCTACACTCTTGTCCGTCTGCCATGCTATACTACTGGGCCGTGATCACTTCGGGAGGTGATCACGGGCATATACTATATACTTTACACAGTTACATTACCTGTGGTACTGTTCGGAGTTGGGGGCTGAAGGGGCAGGTGGCTCCATCCCGGTAGAGGTGGGCCTGGGTTCCCGACGGCCCCTGACTGTTACTTTGTGGCGGAGCGACAGGGCAGGTTGAGACCACCTAGGAGAGGGGTGGGCCTGGCCCTGGTCGGTGTTCGCGGATACTTAACATGTTTAACGAGATCTTGGTATTTGATCTGAGTCTGGCTACTGGCCTATACGCACTAACCATCTACGCGGGGACAGTTATGGGCACTCGACGTCGTGGTATCAGTTGAAGCCTTCATGACGTCAGCGACTGAGTGGCGCGCGCCGGATTGGACCGTAAGCCTGCTCTTGTATTAAGGGGGCTAGTTCTGCTTCCGGCCGCGTACGCAACGTGCAGGTGTGCAATGGGCAATGGGCCTAGACCCCTGCGCCATAGGATTTAGACCGGCGTGCGGACCTCTCTGTTGTGCCTAGGTAGGGCTGCGATGTGTTGATCTTCCGAGGCCGGGCATGACCCAGGAAAGTGTGTCCGACCAAATGGGATCGAGCGTGTTGGGATATATGGTGCACCCCTGCAGGGAAGTTAATCTATTCGAATAACCGTGATCTTCGGTAACAGGACGACTTGTGTAACATCCCAAATTTTCAATTTGGAACGTTATACATTAGATCATCAATGCATATCATATTTTATTTGCATTTTGGTTGATCCTAGAAATTCTACGCAACTCAATGACTAACGGAGAGAGTTGGGGATTTCGCTATTTTCATATTTGAGTTTTTTTAAATTTTGAGAATAGGATCATTTGATTTTATTTATTTTATCATCAATTATTTCAATTACAAAAATATGAGAGAGGGAATAAAATGACTTTCCCAAAATAAAGAAATATTGAGGATTTAATAATAAAATCGAATAAGATTTTATTCCAGAGTTTTTTTGGTGTTTTATTTGAATTTAGGAAAAAAATGCGTTTTTCAAAATTGCATTTGGACCCAAATAAATGTTCACTTTGTCGGGCTTGATTTTAGAAGTCCGGGAAAATTTATTTCGGGATTTTTGGAGTCCGTTTAGTATTTCTTTTTATTTTTTTCTTCCAAGCGTAATTATTTTTTAAAAAAAAGGGAACCGACCTACGGGACGTGTCCGACTAGGACTTCCGGCCCGTAGGGGCTTTATAAGCCGACCCACCCGGGGGGAACCCTAGCCCCGAGCCCCGCCCCAGCCCCGCACCCGCGTCGTCGCCGCCTGCGCGTCGCCGCCGCCCCGCCGCGCCGCCCGCCGGAGCCGCCGCCCCGCCCGCACGCTCGCCGAGGTTCGCCGCTGCCTCGTAATCCGCGCCGCCCGTTTTTTTAGAAAACCGATCGGCTTCCGTCGGTTTTTTTCGGTTTTTTTAGTTTTCGTTTTTTTATTAGATCGGTTTTTTTCGGTTTAGGTTATATAGCGAGCGTTCACTCGTTTGTTCGTTTAGACGAACACGTTCATCGTTTAGATTTGGATAACGAACGTTCGTTCATTAATCCGTTTGTCGTTTTTCTTCTTCTCGGATTAAATCCGCGATTTTTCTGATCGTGATTCCTGATCCGATTTTCGTTTTAGTATAACTTTTCGCTCGTTTATCGGAATCAGGCGGTTCAAGCGCCTAGAGTTTCGTCTCGAAACCCTCTATCCGTTTAACCAACTTAAACAAGATTTTGCTACTTTAAAATTTTCCCTAGATACAGATTACTAGAACGAAGTTGTTTTCTTTCGCCGTTTGACTTTCGTTGCTTCGTTCGATTTGATTTTTTTTGCCAACCCGAGTTCTTGAGTTGAACCTTCTGGTTAGATCTCTTATTTGAGTTTTACCTGTGCATTAGATGAGTACTTATTGTATGCTCATTTGTTGTTTGTGATAGAGTATCCAAAGTGCGTCGGCTGTTACTTCGAATCGTTAGGTTTCTCGGATCATCAGCAAGGCAAGTAACACTTTGATCATACCTTTTCTACTACCCAGTTTTATTGCATTAGATCAAACCTCACACATTGCATGATTAGGATCTAATTAAATTGTGGGATGGGAAGTAGATGAGGTAGTACCTATTACCTGTTTATTATCAAACCTTTGGGAGTTACTTCTATGTTTGCTTATCATGCCATGCTATGCTAGTAGACGTGGATTGGGTGAGTGAAATCCATGACAGATGTGAGATTGTTAATTAATGGTTTATCTAAGGTGGCAACGTAAACACACATCTGGGTGGATTGAGGCACCTGGGTATTTCAGGACTTGCCTGTTTTCTTTTGGACCGCCACCCAGGCTCAAAGGGATCATGAGACTATTCATACTAGAAACTTCCGTGTGCAGCCACAAGCTATTATGGGCTCTAGCATACTTGACTAAGTTGTGCGAACTCTTACAGTGGTAGACTAGCAGATGTAGGAGATGTAGGTGGTACGGTCTACCCGATCGTAAGGTGCTAGCGCTTCTGAAAGACTATGTCTCGGTCATCCATCTTCTCAAACACCATGTAGTGCGAGAAAACAAACGGAGGCGATTGGGTCTTGTGGGGAAAAGTGTGCAAACCTCTGCAGAGTGTAATAAACTAATCATGATTAGCCGTGTCCCCGGTTATGGACATCTTGAGTATCTAATACCTGGATTTTCATGTGAATCTCAACATGTTACTCTAAATTAATTTTGTTGGGTTATGTTTAATGACGATGCTTAATGGGGATTGAGAATGCTGTCAACCATTCTCAATGTTTAACAACCACCATGATAGTAATTAAATTTATTCCTTTGGAGTAGGGAAAAATTGGCTTTACGCAAAACTATAACCATAGAGCTTTCCACCAGCCAAATATGCATATAGTATAGTTGTTTCATTCCATTACTCTCTATGTGTTACATTGCCAGCATATTCCATGTGCTGACCCATTTCGGGCTGCAACGTTAATGTTGTAGACTTTTCAGACGACGATTAAGGAGTT
Organism: Triticum dicoccoides; assembly: GCF_002162155.2. NCBI lineage: Eukaryota > Viridiplantae > Streptophyta > Magnoliopsida > Poales > Poaceae > Triticum > Triticum dicoccoides. The sequence goes on along the minus strand of NC_041390.1, from coordinate 489,572,908 downwards.
TTTAGGTCGTGGTTCTATACTCAGTGATGCCGTTGGAGTTGATGGACTCACTTATCTTCCAAGCCTTCCGCTGTTATCGTTATTAGATGGCCTTAAGCCATATTTATTGTAATAAGTTCTCCTTTGAGACACTCGATGTAATAAGTGTGTGATTGCTACTCTGCTATAAATCCTCCGAGTACTGTGTGGTGTCAGCATTACTGATCCAGGGATGACATCGGAGCACAGAGACCAGACTGTTTGAGGTCTGGTCGCTACAGAGATGGTATCAGAGCACACGCTGACTGTAGGACACGACCACTAAGCTAAAATCCCTAGATCACTATTCACTCTCTTCTCTTCTGACTTCTCATCTTTTCTACTCTTTAGGATGGTGGATGCAAGGAACAAGTTCACACAACCGGATGAAGATACACCCTTTGGACGACACTTGAAGGAAGTCACTAGATACTTGAACATAGGAGTACCAAGCTTCACGGGAACCTACAACGCCACTTTACCTGAAGAAGAGCGCTGGATGATTCAAGTTCAAGTTCCAGGAAGGTCGTTCATGCCAGTCACTGAGCCCATAGAGTTTTCATTTGATGCACCAACTTGGAGTCTGGGAATGAGCATGGCAGCTCACATCGCCGTGGGACGCATTGGAGAAGTCTACCGCAAGGGTCTCAAGGATACTATCTACCAGATTTATGGGCGCCGAGATGAGCACTGGGAGATGATCAGCACCAGGAAGGACAGATCAATCGCAGCTTTTATCCAGGAATTAAACCAGCACATTCGACGCCAGGAGAACCAGATGTGTGCCGACATGATAGATCTGAAGAAGGCTAAGACTAGAATCAAGGAGCTGGAGGAAGAACTCAAGGCTACACGTGATGATTATGAAGAGGAAATTGAAGTATTGGTGGAGAAGAATGACGACCTGATCAAGAAGATTGGAATATTTATGGGAGGCCCGACACGAGTAGATGAAGACGAAGAACCCAAGGAGATTAGCCCGGAAGACTACATCATCATCGACGGCGCCGACTCGAAACTAGACAGTAGCGATGATGACTATGTTGATGAAGCTGGAGCAGATATCATGGAGTCAACGACTGTAGAATATTTCTAGTAGACCACCTCATCAGTAGTAGTAGTCCACCATGTAAATATAGTAGTCCGGGCATATTTGCGATAGATAGATCGATTGTATGCCCTTGTTTGATTGATTGAAGTGAATTGTTTGCTTTTGCCTCATGTGCATATGGGTAGTGTTTTCTCTTTAGACCCCCTCTATTCTTATATCTCATCTTTTCTAAACCCACAGATGCCTCCGAGACGTGACCCTGGGTTTGCTTTCCCACTGGAGCTCACCCAGTTGATCCAGCAGCAGAACACATTGATGCAGATGCTAGTCCAGAATCAGAATCAGGGGAACAACAACAACAACCCACCAACACCACCACCTGTTGACCACTTAGCCCGTTTCCTTAGGCTGAATCCGCCGGTGTTTTCCAGTAGCACCGAGCCGATAGTAGCAGATGATTGGCTCCGCAAGATAGCTAGGGAGTTGACCACAACAGGATGCACAGATGCGGAGAAGGTGAAGTTTGCCGCACATCAGTTAGAAGGACCCGCAGCATCATGGTGGGAGAATTTCATAGCCACCTTCCCAGTCGATACTGTCACATGGGACCAGTTTCAGCAGGCTTTCCATACTGTCCATGTTTCAGCAGGAGCTATGGCCATGAAGAAGCGTGAGTTTCATAACTTGCACCAAGGAGGACGGACAGTTGGCCAGTATGTGGAGGAATTTAGTAAGTTAGCACGTTATGCCCCAGATGACGTCGCTATGGATGCAGCTAAGCAAGAGAAGTTTCTGGAAGGAATGAATGATGAGTTGAGCATGCGGTTGATGGTAGCCATCTTCAACAACTACCATGAGTTGGTAGATCGTGCTCTTATGATTGAAGGGAAGCAGCAGCAAATTGAAAATCGCAAGAGGAAATGTGGACAAGGAAAGTACAATTCAGGAGCTCAGCAGAAGCCACGTTTTACCCCTAGACCGGGAGGACATTTTTAGCATGCCCATGGAGGAGGTAACTCGCACAATCACAATGGCACCAAAAATGGTAATGGCAATGGAGGAAGCAACGGCCAGAACCGCACCAACCCCTCAACCCCAGCCAAGAAGGACTTGAGCCAAGTCACTTGCTATAAGTGTTCGAAGACCGGACATTATGCCAATGAATGTCCTAAAGGCCAAAATGGCAATCGAAGTTTTGGGAAGAAGCCGAACCCTTTCAACAGGGGACAGGTGAACCACGTTAGCGTGGAGGAGGTTGAAGCTCAGCCCCATGCAGTAATAGGTAAGTTTTTGGTTAAGTCATTTACTGCACTCGTTCTTTTTGATACTGGTGCATCGCATTCATACATCTCAAGGGGATTTGTGGATAAGTATAACCTACCAACCCAAGCCCTTAGGTCACCCATGTTAGTAACCTCGCCCGGAGCAGAGTATGTGGCTAGTTTATGGTGTGATCGGTTACCATTAAGGATTGGTAACTATGTTTTTCCCTTAGACCTAATAGTATTGGAATATCAAGGATTGGATGTGATATTAGGCATGGATTGGTTATCAAAGTATGAAGGGAATATTGAATGTGCTAATAAGTCAATTTTGCTTACCACCCCAGAAGGAAGAAGGATCAAGTATGTATCCCGGCATGTGCCAAAGAGGACCCAAGTAAATTGCCTAACAGGAGTTGTGCAGGAGGAAGTACCAGTGGTAAGGGATTTCCCTGATGTATTTCCAGAAGAGTTGCCAGGCATGCCACCGGATAGAGATATTGAGTTTTTGATTGAGCTATTGCCAGGCACTGGGCCAATATCAAAGAGAGCATATAGGATGCCAGCAAAGGATTTGGTGGAAATTAAGAAGCAGATTAAGGAGTTACTGGATAAGGGATATATTCGCCCCAGTTCTTCGCCTTGGGGATCACTAGTACTTCTAGTGGAGAAGAAGGATGAATCATTAAGGATGGTTGTTGATTATCGAGGATTGAATGAAGTAACGATCAATAACAAGTACCCGCTACCAATGATCAACGATCTGTTTGATCGATTGCAAGGAGCTAAGGTATTTTCCAAAATCGATCTGCGATCAGGATACCACCAGTTGAAGATTCGAGAACAGAATATTCCGAAGACAACTTTTACCACCAGGTATGGGCTGTATGAGTATACCGTTATGTCATTTGGTCTGACTAACGCACCTGCCTATTTTATGAACATGATGAACAAAGTGTTTATGGAGTTTTTGGATAAGTTCGTCGTAGTGTTCATTGATGATATCCTGGTTTATTCGAAGAATGAAGAGGAACATAAGGAGCATTTGCGTTTGGTACTTGGAAAGCTCAGAGAACATCAATTATATGCCAAGTTCAGCAAATGTGAGTTTTGGTTGAAGGAAGTAGGATTCCTCAGACACGTTATATCTGGAGAAGGTATAGCAGTAGATCCCTCTAAAGTTGAAACCGTGACCAAGTGGGAAGCCCCAACAACAGTTGGAGAGATCCGGAGTTTTCTTGGACTCGCAGGATACTACCGTAGATTTATTGAGAATTTCTCAAAGATTGCGAAGCCTATGACAGAGTTATTAAAGAATGATACCAAGTTCATATGGACAGAGGAGTGTGAGGCTAGTTTCCAGGAGTTGAAGAAACATTTGGTTACCTCACCAGTGTTGATTTTGCCAGACCAGACCAAAGATTATGAGGTGTACTGCGACGCTTCACGTCGAGGACTTGGAGCAGTGCTTATGCAGGAAGGGAGAGTTGTTTCATATGCCTCAAGAAAACTGAAGCCCCATGAGTTGAATTATGCTATGCATGATTTGGAGTTAGCAGCCGTAGTGCATGCTTTGAAAACATGGAGACATTTCCTCATTGGAAACCATTGTGAGGTGTACACGGATCATAAGAGTTTGAAGTACATTTTCAGACAGAAGGAGTTGAATCTCAGACAAAGGAGATGGTTGGAGCTCATCAAAGATTATGATATGAAATTGCATTATCATCCCGGAAAGGCTAATGTAGTAGCTGACGCATTAAGCTGTAAGAACCATGTCAATACGTTTATGACGGGAGAAATACCCAAGGAGTTAGCAGAAAATTTTCGTAAACTATGTTTGGAAATAGTTCCGAGAGGCTATGTAGCAGCATTGGAGGTTCAGTCAACTTTGATGGATAGTATCAGAGAAGCTCAGCAAACTGACAAAGAGATTGCCACTATAAAGGAGAAACTGAGCAAAAGGAAAAGCAAAAGGATTTCGTGAGGATGAACACGACACCCTAAGGTTTGAAGACCGTGTTTACGTGCCCAACGACCCGGAGATCAGGAAGTTGATTTTGCAAGAGGCACATGATTCACCATATTCAATTCACCCAAGAAATACCAAGATGTATTTGGTTCTGAAGGATATTTTCTGGTGGACCAGAATGAAGAAGGATATAGCGGAGTATGTAGCCGTTTGTGATGTATGTCAGAGAGTAAAGCCAGAGCATCAGAAGCCAGCAGGATTGTTACAACCATTGCCGATACCCGAATGGAAGTGGGATAAGCTAGGCATGGATTTTATCATGGGATTGCCCAGGACTCATTCAGGCTATGACTCAATTTGGGTTGTAGTTGATTGATTGACGAAAGTAGCTCATTTCATCCCAGTAAAGACCACTTACACCAGTGCTAAGTTGGCAAAGATATACATGACCAGGATCGTATGTCTGCATGGAGTTCCAAGGAGTATCGTATCAGATAGAGGAACCCAGTTTACCTCAAAGTTTTGGAAGCAGTTGCACGAAACTTTGGGTACCAGGCTAGAATTCAGTACAGCTTTTCATCCACAGACAGATGGACAGACCGAGAGAGTCAATCAGATTTTGGAGGATATGCTAAGAGCTTGTGCGCTAGATTACGGATCTAGTTGGGACGATAATTTGCCATATGCAGAGTTCTCTTACAACAACAGTTACCAAACCAGTTTAAAGATGGCCCCTTTGGAAGCCTTGTACAGAAGGAGGTGCAGGACACCGTTGTTGTGGGACGAAGTTGGAGACCATCAGTTGTTTGGTCCTGACTTGATTAAAGAGTCTGAACAGAAGGTGAAATTGATTCGCGATAGGCTCAAGGTAGCCCAGTCCAGACAGAAAAGTTATGCAGATTCTAAACGCAAGGAGACAGTTTACGAAGTTGGAGATAGAGCTTATCTTCGAGTATCTCCACTTTGGGGAACAAAGCGTTTTGGAGTTAAAGGGAAGTTAGCACCACGATTTTTAGGACCATATCGAGGTTTGGAACGTATGGGGGAAGTGGCCTGGAATTTCCCGAAGGATTGTCAGGAGTTCATGATGTGTTCCACGTTTCTCAGCTGAAGAAGTGTCACGCGGAGATGGCTGACATACCATTGAGAGATACAGTGCCTTTGGAAACTATTCAGTTGGATAACGATTTGACCTATGAGGAGAAGCCAGTCAAGATTCTCGAGTTTGCCAACCGAGTTACTCCCAGCAAGGTTATCAAGTTTTGCAAAGTTCAGTGGAGCCACCACTTAGAGGATGAAGCCACCTGGGAGCGAGAGGAAGATTTGTTTAAAGACCACCCTCACCTATTTTGTAGCCAACCCGAATCTCGAGGGCGAGATTCATCTTAAGGGGGGTAGGTTTGTAACATTCCAAATTTTCAATTTGGAATGTTATACATTAGATCATCAATGCATATCATATTTTATTCGCATTTTGGTTGATCCTAGAAATTCTACGCAACTCAATGACCAACGAAGAGAGTTGGGGATTTCGTTATTTTCATATTTGAGTTTTCTCAAATTTTGAGAATAGGATCATTTGATTTTATTTATTTTATCATCAATTATTTCTATTACAAAAATAGGAGAGAGGGAATAAAATGACTTTCCAAAAATAAAGAAATATTGAGGATTTAATAATAAAATCAAATAAGATTTTATTCTGGAGTTTTTTCGGTGTTTTATTTGAATTTAGGAAAAAAATGCGTTTTTCAAAATTGCATTTAGGGCCCAAATAAATGTTCCCTTTGTCGGGCTTGATTTTAGAAGCCCGGGAAAATTTATTTCGGTATTTTTGGACTCCGTTTCGTATTTCTTTTTATCTTTTTTTTCCGAGCGTAATTATTTTTAAAAAAGGGAACCGACCTACGGGCCGTGTCCGACTAGGACTCCCGCCCCGTAGGGTCTTTATAAGCC
>NC_041390.1:489564076-489566456 GCF_002162155.2 Triticum dicoccoides | reverse complement strand
CGCCCGCCGGAGCCGCTGCCCCGCCCGCACGCTCGCCGAGGTTCACCGCCACCTCGTAATCCGTGCCGCCCGTTTTTTTAGAAAACCGATCGGTTTTGTGTCGGTTTGTTTTATTTTTAGTTTTCGTTTTTTACTAGATCGGTTTTTTTTCGGTTTAGGTTATATAGCGAGCGTTCGCTCGTTTGTTCGTTTAAACGAACACGTTCATCGTTTAGATGTGGATAACGAACGTTCGTTCGTTAATCAATTTGTCGTTTTTCTTTTTCTCGGATTAAATCCGCGATTTTTCTGATCGCGATTCCTGATCCGATTTTCGTTTTAGTATAACTTTTCGCTCATTTATCGGAATCAGGCGATTCAAGCGCCTAGAGTTTCATCTCGAAACCCTCTATCCGTTTAACCAACTTAGACAAGATTTTTCTACTGTAAAATTTGCCCTAGATCCAGATTACTAGAACGAAGTTGTTTTCTTTCGCCGTTTGACTTTCGTTGCTTCGTTCGATTTGATTTTTTTGCCAACCGGAGTTCTTGAGTTGAACCTTCTGGTTAGAACTCTTATTTGAGTTTTAACTGTGTATTAGATGAGTACTTATTGTATGCTCGTTTGTTGTTTGCGATAGAGTATCCGGAGTGCGCCGCCTGTTACTTCGAATCGTTAGGTTTCTCGGATCATCAGCAAGGCAAGTAACACTTTGATCATACCTTTTCTACTACCCAGTTTTATTGCATTAGATGAAACCTCACACATTGCATGATTAGGATCTAATTAAATTGTGGGATGGGAAGTAGATGAGGTAGTACCTATTACCTGTTTATTATCAAACCTTTGGGAGTTACTTCTACGTTTGCTTATCATGCCATGCTATGCTAGTAGACGTGGATTGGGTGAGTGAAATCCATGACCGTTGTGAGATTTTTAATTAATGGTTTATCTAAGATGGCAACTTAAACACACATCTGGGTGGATTGAGGCACCTGGGTATTCCAGGACTTGCCTGTTTTCTTTTGGACCGCCACCCAGGCTCAAAGGGATCATGAGACTATTCATACTAGAAACTTCCGTGTGCAGCCACAAGCTATTATGGGCTCTAGCATAGTTGACTAAGTTGTGCGAACTCTTACAGTGGTAGACCAGCAGATGTGGGGGATGTAGGTGGTACGGTGTACCCGATCGTAAGGTGCTAGCGCTTTTGAAAGACTATGTCTCGATCATCCGTCTTCTCAAACACCATGTAGTGCGAGAAAACAAATGGAGGCGATCGGGTCTTGTGGGAAAAAGTGCGCAAACCTCTACAGAGTGTAATAAACTAATCATGGTTAGCCGTGTCCCCGGTTATGGACATCTTGAGTATCTAGTAGCTGGATTTTCATGTGAATCTCAACATGTTACTCTAAATTAATTTTGTTGGGTTATGTTTAATGACGATGCTTAATGGGGATTGAGAATGCTGTCAACCATTCTCAATGTTTAACAACCACCATGATAGTAATTAAATTTATTCCTTTGGAGTAGGGAAAAATTGGCTTTACGCAAAACTGTAACCATAGAGCTTTCCACCAGCCAAATATGCATATAGTATAGTTGTTTCATTCCATTACTCTCTATGTGTTACATTGCCAGCATATTCCATGTGCTGACCCGTTTCGGGCTGCAACGTTAATGTTGCAGACTTTTCAGACGACGATTAAGGAGTTTTTAGGTCGTTGTTCTATACTCAGTGATGCCGTTGGAGTTGATGGACTCACTTATCTTCCAAGTGTAACATCCCAAATTTTCAATTTGGAATGTTATACATTAGATCATCAATGCATTCATATTTTATTCGCATTTTGGTTGATCCTAGAAATTCTACGCAACTCAATGACCAACGGAGAGAGTTGGGGATTTCATTATTTTCATATTTGAGTTTTCTCAAATTTTGAGAATAGGATCATTTGATTTTATTTATTTTATCATCAATTATTTCTATTACAAAAATATGAGAGAGGGAATAAAATGACTTTCCCAAAATAAAGAAATATTGAGCATTTAATAATAAAATCAAATAAGATTTTATTCCGGAGTTTTTTCGGTGTTTTATTTGAATTTAGGAAAAAGATGCGTTTTTCAAAATTACATTTAGGGCCCAAATAAATATTCACTTTGTCGGGCTTGATTTTAGAAGCCCGGGAAATTTTATTTCGGGATTTTTTGAGTCTGTTTAGTATTTTTTTTTCTTCCGAGCGTAATTATTTTAAAAAAGGAACCGACCTACGGGTCGTGTCCGACTAGGAATCCCGGCCCGTAGGGGCTTTATAAGCCGGCCCACCCGGGGGGGAACCCTAGCCCCGAGCCCCGCCCCAGCCCCGCACCCGCGCCGCCGCCGCCGCCGCCCCGCCG
>NC_041390.1:489557389-489563516 GCF_002162155.2 Triticum dicoccoides | reverse complement strand
GCCGCCTGTTTTTTTCAAAAACCGATCGGTTTTCCTTCGGTTTGTTTTCTTTTTTTTTTCGTTTTTTATTAGATCGGTTTTTTCGGTTTATGTTTTATAGCGAGCGTTTGCTCGTTTGTTCGTTTAAACGAACACGTTCATCGTTTAGATCTGGATAACGAACGTTCGTTCGTTAATTCGTTCATCGTTTTTCTTTTTCTCGGATTAAATCCGCGATTTTTCTGATCGCGATTCCTGATCCGATTTTCGTTTTAGTATAACTTTTCGCTCGTTTATCGGAATCAGGCGATTCAAGCGCCTGGAGTTTCGTCTCGAAACCCTCTATCTGCTTAACCAACTTAAACAAGATTTTGCTATTGTAAAATTCGCCCTAGATCCAGATTACTAGAACGAAGTTGTTTTCTTTCGCCGTTTGACTTTCGTTGCTTCGTTCAATTTGATTTTTTTGCCAACCGGAGTTCTTAATTTGAACCTTCTGGTTAGATCTCTTATTTGAGTTTTACCTGTGCATTAGATGAGTACTTATTGTATGCTCATTTGTTGTTTGCGATAGAGTATCCGGAGTGCACCGCCTGTTACTTCGAATCGTTAGGTTTCCCGGATCATCAACAAGGCAAGTAACACTTTGATCATACCTTTTCTACTATCCAGTTTTATTGCATTAGATCAAACCTCACACATTGCATGATTAGGATCTAATTAAAATGTGGGATGGGAAGTAGATGAGGTAGTAGCTATTATTTGTTTATTATCAAACCTTTGGGAGTTACTTCTACGTTTGCTTATCATGCCATGCTATGCTAGTAGACGTGAATTGGGTGAGTGAAATCCATGACAGATGTGAGATTGTTAATTAATGATATATCTAAGGTGGCAACTTAAACACAGATCTGGGTGGATTGAGGCACCTGGGTATTCCAGGACTTGCCTGTTTTCTTTTGGACCGCCACCCAGGCTCAAAGGGATCATGAGACTATTCATACTAGAAACTTCTGTGTGCAGCCACAAGCTATTATGGGCTCTAGCATAGTTGACTAAGTTGTGTGAACTCTTACAGTGGTAGACTAGCAGATGTAGGGGATGTAGGTGGTACGGTCTACCCGATCGTAAGGTGCTAGCGCTTCTGAAAGACTATGTCTCGGTCATCCGTCTTCTCAAACACCATGTAGTGCGAGAAAACAAACGGAGGCGATCGGGTCTTGTGGGGAAAAGTGCGCAAACCTCTGCAGAGTGTAATAAACTAATCATGGTTAGCTGTGTCCCCGGTTATGGACATCTTGAGTATCTAGTACCTGGATTTTCATGTGAATCTCAACATGTTACTCTAAATTGATTTTGTTGGGTTATGTTTAATGATGATGCTTAATTGGAATTGAGAATGCTGTCAACCATTCTCAATGTTTAACAACCACCATGATAGTAATTAAATTTATTCCTTTGGAGTAGGGAAAAATTGGCTTTACGCAAAACTGTAACCATAGAGCTTTCCACCAGCCAAATATGCATATAGTATAGCTGTTTCATTCCATTACTCTCTATGTGTTACATTGCCAGCATATTCCATGTGCTGACCCGTTTTTGGACTGCAACATTAATGTTGCATACTTTTCAGACGATGATTAAGGAGTTTTTAGGTCGTGGTTCTATACTCAGTGATGCCGTTGGAGTTGATGGACTCACTTATCTTCCAAGCCTTCTGCTGTTATTGTTATTAGATGGCCTAAAGCTATATTTATTGTAATAAGTTCTCTTTTGAGACACTCAATGTAATAAGTGTGTGATTGCTACTCTGCTATAAATCCTCCGAGTACTGTGTGGTGTCAGCATTACTGATCCAGGGATGACACCGGAGTACAGAGATCAGACTGTTTGAGGTCTGGTCGCTACACCAAGCCTTCCGCTGTTATCGTTATTAGATGGCCTTAAGCCATATTTATTGTAATAAGTTCTCTTTTGCACTACTAGAAAAAGGGCTATAGATGGGATTGACACTAATGGCGCACCAGACAAGTGGTGCGCCATTAGTATACTAATGGCGCACCACCTTCTGATGCGCCATTAGAGTTGAAACTACTAATGGCGCACCTGGCCCGCGGTGCGCCATTAGTATCAATTTTTTTTTGAACTAGTGCGCCTGTCCAAACATACTAATGGCGCATCCGGAGGAAGTGCGCCATTACTAGTTGTAACTAGTAATGGCGCACCTGTCAGAAAGTGCGCCACTAATGTTGTTTTTTTATTATTTTTTTAATTCCTTTTTTTGCAAAACTACTAATGGCGCACTCGACTGCAGTGCGCCATTACTAGTTTAAACTAGTAATGGCGCATCGTGGTGGTGTGCGCCATTAGTATGTTTTTTTTGCAAAACTACTAATGGCGCACCACCAGGTGGTGCGCCATTAGTAACCTGGATTACTAATGGCGCATTTGTGGTTGGTGCACCATTAGTAAGTGGGCAGCAACAAGATATTTTGGACAGCCTCTCCTCCCACACTCACTTTCTCCCCACTTCATTCTCTCCACGGCCTCCTCCTTGTCTCGGGTGCCTCCTCTTTTTCACCTCATTTCCACCATAGATTCATTCAAATTAAGTGGTTAAGTTACCTTGTTTTGATAGGTAAGTAAGGGGGGAAGCTATATTTATGTTGTTCTCCCTACAACAATGTGCACATGCACTTTTTATGGCCTAGCTAGATCTATGTATGTTCGTGGTGTTGCATATGTTTGTGGTGTTGCATATGTGTTTGTGTTTGGAGGTGTACCGGTATTTGAAATGCGATAGTTGCCAATATTTTGCCGGAATGTTGATTCATTTCCGTTTCGGCGAGAATTTTGGCATTAAGCATTCTTTTTGGTCCTATTTTTAGGGAAAGTCATGCCAAATTTTTTCTTGGTTCTAAAATATCATTTTGCTCTACCCCGCAGGAGACCATGGTCCGCACGATGACCGAGGGCATCGTGAATAGGTATTTGAGGTCCGCGAAGGCCGAGATGCTTCAAAAGAACGAGACGGAGATAAGATGTCCATGTCGAAGATGCAAGCTGAAGAGCCTTATTGCGGACCCGGATTCCGGGCAGGTGCGGGACCACCTGCTCTTGCATGGTTTCATGGATGGCTATCGGTGGCAAGGTGATGAAGATGACTACGAAGTCGTCCATGGGGGCCGGGCAAGAAATGAGGAAGGGCAGCAAGACAACCACCGCGGCTTGGGCGGGCGAGAAGACAAAGAATCCCCAGGAGATGATCACGACGGTGATGCTGTACACAGTCATCATGTAGAAGATGCAGGACATGATGATGATGCCAGCGGAGCAGACGATGCTGGACCATCGATGGGCTGGGTGCAGGACCCTCATATTCAAGAGCTGCTTCTCAAGCAGACAGATAACGCAAGAGCTGCCGCCCGAGAGAAAGCCAAGATGGATCAACTTGAGTTAGACGCGGTTACTCCATTGTATGAAGGATGCGGGCCCGAGGATACCCGCCTAAAAGTAACGCTCATGGCTCTGGAGATGAAGGTAAAACACAAAATGACCAACGCATGCTTCGACGAGAACATGTCATTTTGGCACGAACGTCTTCCCAAGGGGAACAAGTGCCCGACTAGTTTGGAGGAGGCGAAGAAAATCGTGTGTCCTCTGGATTTACCGCACGTGAAATACCATGTGTGCATGAACAATTGCATCATTTATCGGGACGAGCACGCGGAGTCTACCATATGTCCGGTGTGCGGTGTCACTCGATACAAGAAGAGGAAGAAAGCTCCTCGAAAAGTGGTGTGGTACTTTCCGATCACTCCTCGTCTGCAGCGGTATTTCGCGGACCCTAAGGTAGCAAAGCTCCTGTGTTGGCACGCGGATAGGGAGGAGAAGAAGCGAGAAGATGACGCAAATGATCCGGAGATAGATAAAAAAGACAAGATGCTGAGTCACCCTAAGGATGCGAGCCAGTGGCAAGCGTTGAACTTCGAATACCCAGAATTTGATAACGATCCAAGGAACATCGTGCTGGGCGCGAGCACCGATGGAGTCAATCCATTTGGCAGCCAGAGAAGCAGACATAGCACCTGGCCTGTGTTTGTGTGGATGTACAACCTTCCCCCCTGGTTGTGCATGAAGAGGAAGTACATTCACATGAGTATGCTAATTGAAGGTCCGAAACAACCAGGGAACGACATCAATATGTATCTGGGGCTGCTGAAAGAGGAGCTTGACACGCTGTGGAAAACGCCAGCCAATACGTGGGATGCCGCAGAGAAAGAATATTTCCATATGAGAGCCGCACTGCTCACGACGGTGCACGACTATCTCGGTTACGGATATCTTGCGGGGCAGGTAGTCCACGGATTTTCTGGATGCGTAAGGTGCATGGATGACACAACGTATCGCCAGCTAGATAGAGATCCCGGGTCTTCGAAAACCGTGTTCATGGGACATCGAAGGTGGCTTCGCGACGATGACCCGTGGAGGAAACGCAAGGATCTGTTCGATGGTGAAACCGAACCCCGAAAACACCCGTGTACGAGGAGCGGCGAGGAAATAGACAAGCTGTTGAAAAATTGGAAAGACTGCCCACTGCCGGGAAAGAAGCAAAAGGCGCCAGAGCCGGGAAAGAAGCGAAAGGCGCCAGAGCCGCTGCTGAAGGTATGGAAAACGAGGTCTGTTTTCTGGGACTTGCCGTACTGGAAGATCCACCGTGTGCCTCACAGCCTTGATGTCATGCATATCACGAAGAACGTGTGCGAGAGTCTGCTTGGTACCCTGCTACACATTCTACACCGAGGCCAAGGACATGAAGAGCGATGGTTATCAGAACTCCGGGGTAACGATGGAATCCTACACCGGTAATGACAAGGACAGATACTACGGAAGGATCAAGGAGATCTGGGAGCTGAGCTACGCTGGAGAGAAGGTCCCGATGTTCCGTGTCAGATGGGCCAAGAACGTCATAAAAGAAGACCGGTATTTCACCACCATGGTTATACCCGAAGCCAAATCCAAGACCGCGGGCGCAAACGTCACCGTGAAAAATGAGCCATGGGTACTGGCTTCCCAAGTGGACCAATGCTTCTTCATTACCGACCCGCCAAAGCCCAGTCATGTTGTCGTGAGGACAGGCAAAAGGAAGATCGTCGGAATGGATGGAGTAGCCAATGAGCAAGACTTCGACAAGTACGGCGACCCGAGGATCGAACATGACGACGATGATGAAGCAGCAGCATACACCACAAGAAGAAGCAGGACCACCCTACCTAAAGGACGTCCGTTCCATAGAAGAACTCCATTTGCGAAAAAGAAGGGCAAGAAGATTGTGAACAGATAGCTAGCTAAGATCGATTGTATTTAAATCGTAGACTTCATTTCTCGATTGTATTTCATGGGCACTTTTTGAACTATCATGAATGTTTTTTAATTTCATGGACACTCGATCTCGATCCCCCTCCATCTCGATCGCTATCCCACCTCGCCAGATCCGGTCCCCCTCGCCGCCGAGCACCCCCCAGTCCACCGGCCGCCGCCGCCGACCCCCCGCACCCTCGATTCCCCTACTCAACCGCCGCCGCCGACCCCCCGCACCCCGCGCACCCTCCCCCACTCCACCGGCATTACTGTTTGATGATATTTTTTAAAAAATTATTACTGTCTTATAAAAAAATATTACTGTTATGATTTAAACAAGTTTGAACATATTTAAACACAAATAAGTATCAAACAGCTTTTTAAATGCTTAAAAAAAATTTGTGGAGCCTGGGAGTCGAACCCAGGACCTCCTGGTGTGAGAACTGGCTGCTGACCAGTCGAGCTAGTAGAGGGGACTTGATGTGGATCAGTTCTGGTGGTAGATAACCTGTTGGCTCGAGCAGAAATCAAAAAAATACTAATGGCGTACCACGGTGGGGTGCGCCATTAGTATGGATGTACTTATGGCGCACCGAGGGGTGGTGCGCCATTAGTATTGTGCCCGGCCCTACCCATATTCCCTCCCCGGCCCCTCTCTCTCCCTCGCCCTCGCCCTCGATCCCCTTCCCCTCTCCTCTCCCGACGCCGCTGCCCCGCCGCCTCGACGCTGCCCCGCCGCCCCGACGCCACCTCGACGCTGCCCCGCCGCCCCTACGCCGCCCCGACG
>NC_041390.1:489497660-489556567 GCF_002162155.2 Triticum dicoccoides | reverse complement strand
CCTCCTCCTCTCCCCCTCTCCCCCTCTACAGTGTACTTTTTCAAGTACTATGAATTACGTGGAGTTTGTGGTAAACATGTTTGTACCCATAATGTGGTCACAAGCTTCACAAGTGTGTCCTTGTAAATTTTTTCAAGGCATCTTGAAAGTTGTAGCAAAGATTGAGTAAAATGGAATTCTAAACATGTATCCGTGCTTCTGACAAGAATTCTAAATCTGATGCATTTACTAGCAAGAATTGTGAATTGTCATCTTTGTATTGCAGAAGCTTTTAAATTCTTTAGCATGAGTTTCTTCAAGTTTGGTTGTTCCTGCTGCATATGCCCAGCTAATAGCATGATTTAGCTTGTACCAAGTGCTTCGCTAAAATTCGGATAGTTCCCCACCTACTAGATCTTTGTGGTGGCTTATTGGTGACTTGTCATACTTGTATCTTTGAACTAGGTTGATATGGAACTGGGTTGTTCATTTTTCCGCATCTCTATGCTCATGTAGATATCTTTAGGGATGAAGTCCATGTCCTGTGCCGTGACAGATGTATTTACAAGAGCTGTTTTATTGCTCAAAGATCAATGTGGAAATGGAATCATAATTCTGAGCTATTTTTGTAGAGACACTGATAAGATGATTCAAATTGCAATGCCTTGATACTGAAAATAGTTAGAAAATCTTTGTTTGTGCCAAAAAATGACCCCTTTCTCCTGAAACGTTGATTAATTTCCGTTTCAGTTGAGAAATGGGGCACTCCTAGGTCAAGAAAATTAGCAAAGGTCATGCCCAATTTTCTTGACCTAGAAGGTGCCCGATTCTCAACCAAAATAAAAATTAATTTGCTTTAGTGGTTGGATTAGTTTAGTATTTTATTCACACACTCAGACACCCTTGCTTAATTTGCATTGCATACTAGCTAGATAGTTTAGTATGGACAAACTTTATCTCAAAATAAAAGGGGTGTAATGAATCCGGACGGAGGGAGTAGCAATCAGTCAGTGAGTGAAAGCTTTAGGTGGACACGCCGCAAATCCAGAGGCATGTATGCTACTGGTCGTCAGGGTTTTCATTTTCTTAATTTATTATTGCACAACAAGTGGTCCAGATGCAGTAGTATAGTATAGCTGCCAGATGGATTAGTTTAGCTTAACAAGTCCACAGACTTTTTTTTCTCTAGGAAGAAATTATACTGTCTGAAGTCTGAACTCCTCCTCAAAAACAAAACAAAAAGGAGAGGTAATGCCCGAAACCGCTGGCCCTGTCTAGATTCTTGCACACGACGACCAGCTTTTTAAGAAAATAATATAAAGCTGTAATGTTTTTAATTATCAATGGCATGACATGACATTGGTCTCTACAAATGTATGTATGTCTGGTACACGCTGACTGCAGCATACTTTGTTGTAGAAGAAAGAAAGAAAGAAAGAAAGAAAGAGGGGTTCAGAGGAGACAATAAGCTATCTGCAGCTTAATTTGCATTGCATACTAGCTAGATAGCTTTTGTTTTTCAGGACCAACCGAACAATACATACATATACCTATAGGCACCAGCTTAATTTCCAAGGCAGGACAATTACTTGCTTCATTATATTCATCCATCCATCCATTTTGCATCATGTACAGAACCAAAAATAATCGCAAAAGCCTTAGTTCGAAGCGGATGAGCATTCTATTCTCAGGCAGCAAAGGCATTCTCAATACATGTTGGTGAATGGCAAAACCTACAATTTCTTTGTTTGTTGCAAAATGAATGATCCGAAAGAAGATATCAATAGCCGTTAAAGCCACCCAATTGTTTGTATACACAACATGAATCGCAAAACTTACAGTGTTGAAGATGATCAGAAAGAAGAGGACAAGTCAAACCTTCAAATCGATCAGATCAGCTAACAGCTACTGCAATTCGCCCGCCTTGACCTCGAACTCTTCTCTGGTTGATAGTATCTTCACACGAACCATGCCTCGCTCCCACTCGGATTTCCCAACCAAGACCAGCCTGCTAGCGTTTATCCTCTCCGCGTGTTTGAACACCCTGCAGTGTAGTAAAAAGTAATTACAGATACACTCACCCACATAAGTATTCAACACAATGAAAAAATAGTACAAATTAAGGAAAGGCAATACCATTTCAGACGCTTGTCTTCTAAAAAGAAGAGTGAACTTTCTAGACACACCCCTCAAGAACTAGGTTACCCTGAGAACGTGGACTTGGACCTTAGCAACAACACACTAACAGGTTCTATCCCAAAACACCTAGGCAATATCACAAACATCTCTCAATTGTTCCTTGACAATAACCTACTTTTTGGCGACATTCCTCGAGAATTAGGTTATTTGGTCAACTTAGAGATCTTGTTCCTTGACAATAACCAACTTTTTGACCAAACTTTGTTTCTATTTAGAGAGAAACATGGCCCACAACGATGAGGCTGGGGGTTCGGGCGGCAAGGCATTCTGGGAGCTGTCCCAGGAGATGGAGGAACAACCTCACTTGTATGAGGCCGCCGCCTTCCCCACCGATCCTGAGACCACGGATGGTGCCGCCGAGGATGACCACACTGATGCCACCACTGATGGTGCCGCCGAGGATGCCACCACTGATGATGGCGGCGCACGCACAGATGGCAGCCAACCGAAGAGGCAACGGAAGGACTGGCGCCCGATCGTGCTCCGCACCCTCAAGGAGGAAGTTACTGAAGTGGACTCCAACGGGAATCCAACGGCGCCTGAACGAATAGTCAAGGGGTACTCGCTTCAGCTCGGGTGCATTGTCCGGAGCACCGTCTCGATCAACACCGAGAACCTGAGTCATCCTGACCGAGGGAATTTGCGCAACCTCCTCTTCACGAAGCTGCACGAACGATACAAGTTCCCCGCTGAATTTGCAAACACAACCCTCAAAGGGAATAAAGTGAACAATGCCCTGTCTACTTGGAAAAGCAATGTGAAGAGAATGATCGAGAAAGGTGAGAGTTATCAGAAGATCAAGGAGAAAAATCCTTCGATCACCGAAGATGACTACAACGACTTCAAGATCAATTGCTCGAGCACTGCAAGCTCCCAATCAAGTGAGTGGGGGAAACAAATGCGGGAGCTGAACATAGGGGAACACACACTCGGTCCCGGCGGTTACAGAGTGGCGGAGCCTATATGGGACAAGGAGGAGGCGGACCGTGCCGAGCAAGGCCTACCGCCCCTCTTCGATAAATACGGTGACAAGCAGACCAGGAACTTTGTCAGGGCCCGGTACAAGAAGGACCCGAAAACAAAGGAGCTTACCACGGATCCGAAGACCAGGCATCTTGAGCTTGTTCTGGTAAGGAATACACCCCCGCGTAATTAGCTCCATATGGTTGCATTCTAATTAATGAAGCCAAATTTCTAAATGGTTCACATTCCTTCCTTAGGCGACTGAAAGCAGTAGCACGGGGTCGACTAAGAGCAACCCTTGGGACACCACTCTAAATAGGGGGTTGAATGTAATGAAGAACAAGGATAAGCTCAGTAAGCCGACGTCAGCTGGTCGTGTGGCCGGCAAAGGCTTGTCGACAAAATGGGGGTCATACTATACCGCTGGTGTGCGGAAGGAGAAAAAGACCAGCTCGGAAAGCTAGGCGCGAGAGGTTCAAGAACTCAAGGCACAGGTGGCGCGGATTCCGGAGATTGTCCAAGAGCAAGTGGAACAACGACTCGGAGCAACGATCACCGCCATTGTGCCTACCTTGATCTCGGGGTTGAGTGCATGGATTGCGGGCGGCCAACAGGGGCCGCCCCCGATTCCTAGCTTCACGGCCAGCAACTCGCATAATGCGATGGCGGGGCCATTGGTGCCTCCGGCAAAGGCGACATTGGTGTCTCCGACGCCGGCACGGGAGCTTAATGCACCCGGGTGTACGCTGGCCGGCACCTCTGCAGCAAGCGGCACCTCCGTCAACTGCACGCCCGCCGTTGGCGGTGCGTCGACATTAGCCGAGCTCGACGCCATCATCACGGTAACTAATTACGCCTCTCTCGGCCGAGGACTTCATCTCCTTGCCTTTGACTGGGCATCCCTGACGCTCTACATGTTTTCGCAGGGCGCCGCCGACGTTCCGTGCACTCTCCTCCACTTCGTGAACAACGAGTTGGTCGATGTCGCCAAGGGCAAAATCGTTCAACCGGGCAACCCCTTGTTCCACGGTACCCAGATGCCACCCAACTTGTTTAGGGTTCAACTGGTTCGGGTGCTGCCAGGCTGCGACGACTTGTTACCTCCGATTCGACCCGTCGGGACCGACGATGATGACGTGATGACCCTCAGCGCCTGCCTGAGCTGGCCCCTGCTTTGGCCGAAGAGCCAGATTCGTTTGGGGGCGGGGGACACCACCCCAAAGACAACACCGCCAGTCGTGCCAGCGCCAAATCGGCCCCATGGCAAGACCGCCGCAATGGTGCCGGACATCCCTATGCCACTGGATCCAAACATGCATATGGCACAGGATCAGAACGACGACGAGGACGACGATGATACATTTGGCAACGTCGATCAGTACTTTGCCGATCATGGGTACGATGGCGACTTCATGGGGCCTCCTTCTCAAGAACCAAACCCAACAAAAGACGTGTGTGATCTAGCTGGTACCGTGGAGAAGCCAAGTTGCAACAGGCGCCGTCTGGCATTCAGCTCTCAGGAGACGCCTCCAGCTACCGACTTCACCGAGCCTCAGATAGGCGAGGTGCGAAATATTATCAGCCCCAACACACTCAAGAAGGCGGTCTGTGAGCAGAACTCGGTCCCATTACAGGAGAAGAAGAAGGCACACAAAAGAAAGACTAAGAAGGGTGCGAGCCAGCCGGCACCGAGTATGATCCGTGCTCAGGACGGGCCACCTTCACCGCAGGATATCTCGAGGAGGGTGCATGTGGCGGGTAGGGCGATGCTACTGACAAATATGCTCAATGCTGCAACCGGTGCTATGCGGAGTCTGCATGACAGTGTTCTTTCTTTGGAGAAGCGGCGTCTCAGAGAGAAGGATGTGGCATACCCGGTTTTCGCGGCCAAGGTGCCAGAGGGCAAGGGCTTTGTGGATAACTCCATCGGGCGTATGATCGTCCTGCGTTTTGATGACATCCACGCTATGTTGAACCTTCATCCGCTGCACTACACCTTCGTTCGGCTATTTTCGCTGAGTATGGAGATGCGGATCATTCGCGACAAGCCCCCGGACATTGTGATAGTCGACCCCTTCTACATGCGTGCCAAGATCTTGGGCAGCGCTGGGGACCGACAAGTCGCGAGTTCTTACCTCGAAGGCGTCATTCTGGCAAACCAAGATAAGGATAACTTCCTCGTGCCTTACTTTCCCGAGTAAGTCCTCCCCTCAACTGCCCCGTAACATATGAATTCTTAGATTTCGATCGTTTTTCTTTTAACATTCCGTGTTTTCTACAGTGACACACGTTGCACGCTCATCCTCCTAAGCCCCAAATATTCCATGGCCACGTATTTCGACCCGGACCGTCAGTCGAACGTAGACTACACAAATGTCAAGAAGGTTCTTGATGATGTTCTCCCCGGCTACGTCAAATCTGGAGGCACCTTCACCAGGCCTATTCGTAAGTACGGCAAGCACGTGTTCTCCCACAATACGATGTTCTGCTGCGTCAAGCAGCCGCCTGGCGGTCAGAAGGGTGCCTACTACGCCATCCATCACATGCGGGCGATTGTACGGGGCCATCATCAACTTCTGCTACCGAGTAAACTCAAAGATTGGGCAAAGAGCGTGTCAGCAATCCGGGACGCGGACCTCCGACAAGAATTCTTTCGCATCCAGTCGGAGTTTGCGGAAATCATCCATCAAGATGTCCTTCGTACCTCGGGGCAGTTCTACCTCAACAATCAACCGTCCAACAGTGACATCGACACAATGCTACAAATGCAGGCTGACAACGACCGTTATTTCATGACTCCCACGATAGACGGCGGCTTCATCCACGCTCCGGTCCCTTGAGTCGAGTCAAAAGCAGTGATGCTGTGTCTAGTTCTGAAACATCGATTGGCTCATGTTGTAATTAAACTTTAATGAACTTGTAGTATGTCTCTTTGGTTTCGAGAGTCGTTCAACTTAGATGTAATCGATGCTATTAATGTCTTGCTTTTCTATTCCGATCGTTCGGTTGCATACTTATATATTGCTTATGTATTGTCTGTGAATTGGTACTAACGTTTCGTTTGGCTAGTGCATAGCGATGCCGACGTATGTCGTGTACAAGGGAAGGTTCCCGGAGTCTACGATGACTGCGAGGAGTGTCGGAGACAGGTTCACCGATTCAGCGGTAACAGTTACAAAGGGTACACCACTAGGGCCGAGGCCGAATCTAGATACGCCCGCTATCTAGCGGGAGAGGGGAGGGAGCGTTGGAGGAACCGGATGAAGACGAGTTTCATCGTGATGATGCTCATCGTGATGACCGCAGCTCTCTTCTATGTGATGGTAGTTTAGATGATCGATATCGACTTGTAATGTGAAGACAAACTCGCTACTCGCGGTCTCGAGACTTGTAATATAATGTTCTATCTTTGTTCGGTCTTTTCAATTCAGAGACTAATATGATGAATTGTATTCGGAGACTAATATGATGAATTGTATTCAAAGACTAATCTTCTATTGTATTCGATGAATCTGTTGTTGATGTGTGCTGTCTATATTTTGTCAAATTATACATTTTGTAACCTGTGCAAAAAACAGAAAATAAAAAATAAAAAAGAAACCTAATATACATACTAATGGCGCATCACATGACAGTGCGCCATTAGTATGACAAAGCATACTAATGGCGCATCACAGGAGAGTGCGCCATTAGTATGCCTCGGTCACTAATGGCGCATCCCGTTGTGGTGCGCCATTAGTATGCCAAAGCACCTGGGTATACATGGCCCCTGGGAGGCATACTAATGGCGCACCCTGGCCTATACTAATGGCGCACCAGTGGTGCGCCATTAGTATACCAGATACTAATGGCGCACCAGTGGTGCGCCATTAGTAAAAATTACTAATGGCGTGCTAGTAATGGCGCACCACTGATGCGCCATTAATGTCCAAATTAGGTGCGCCATTAGTAGGGGTTTTTCTAGTAGTGTTGAGACACTCGATGTAATAAGTGTGTGATTGCTACTCTGCTGTAAATCCTCCGAGTACTGTGTGGTGTCAGCATTACTGATCCTGGGATGACACCGGAGCACAGAGATCAGACTGTTTGAGGTCTGGTCGCTACAACTTGGAGTTGTACCTTCACCTTATGACAACTAGAACCGGATACTTAATAAAACACACCCTTCCAAGTGCCAGATACAACCGGTGATCGCTCTCTCACATGGCGACGAGGGGAGGATCATCGGTTAGGATTATGCTATGTGATGATACTTGGAGGACTTCAGTCTACTCTCTTCTACATGCTGCAAGACAGAGGCTGCCAGAAGCGTAGTCTTCGAAAGGACTAGCTATCCCCCCTTATCCCGGCTTTCTGCAGTTCAGTCCACGTATAATAGCCTTATTCCAGTTGATACCAATGCATACATATGTAGTATAGCTCCTTGCTTGCGAGTACTTTGGATGAGTACTCAGGGTTGCTTTCTCCCTCTTTTCCCCCTATCCCTTCTACCTGGTTGTCGCAACTAGATGTTGGAGCCCAGGAGCCAGACGCCACCTTCGACGATGACTCCTACTACACCGGTGGTGCCTACTACTACGTGCTTCCCGCTGACGACGACCAGGAGTAGTTTAGGAGGATCCCAGGCAGGAGGCATGCGCCTCTTTCGATCTGTATCCCAGTTTGTGCTAGCCATCTTAAGGCAAACTTGTTTAACTTATGTCTGTACTTAGATATTGTTTGCTTCCGCTGACTCGTCTATGATCGGGCTCTTGTATTCGAGCCCTCGAGGCCCCTGGCTTGTAATATGATGATTGTATGACTTATTTTATTTGTAGAGTTGTGTTGTGATATCTTCCCATGAGTCCCTGATCTTGATCGTACACGTTTGTGTGTATGATTAGTGTACGATTGAATCGGGGGCGTCACAAGTTGGTATCAGAGCCGACTGCCTGTAGGAAATCCCCCGTCCATACTCCTTGGCCGAAGTCGAGTCTAGACATTACAAATCTTTTACTAACATGGATGTGTGCCTTACGGGCCCACGTCGCCATTGGGCGGTATTAGGATCTTTTATTCCTCAACCTATACTCTGGGACTCTGACCTCTCTTCTATTCGGGTGAAATGATTTTACTAACTCTGACTCTAGGTTCTCATAACTACTTCCTCCCGGAGAGCCCCTCACTCCAGATGATTACTTGGTGCACCGAAGGATTTCGAAGATACTCTCCGATGTTCTCGAGACTTTGTGCTTGTTGCTTTTGCAATTCCCTACCATTGATTTATCCTTGTGGATAATTACTTACACCCGTCATTCTTAATTTTATTCCAAGTTGATCTTGTTAATACAAGATGCCCCAAACCGCTCTCCGTTGTTCCAAGAATCCTTTGAGCTTACTGTTTTACAGTTCTTGCCTCATGAATCCCTTACGGATAATTCCTCGCACTTATCGAGTATCCGCTCTTTCCCAGTTGTTCATGTGTTTCACAAAGTTTTTGAAATACCATTCGATCTTCCAAAAATCTTGAGCATCCTCTTGCTCTTGAAATTCTTGCTTGCTTGCATTATGGTTAATCCCATAAGTCTCGTAATCTTATTGGTATCTCTTGTCATTATCATTTTGAGTCCGTTGATTCAATTGTTGCGAATGCTCGCAATCCTCAATCAGATCCTAGAATTCAACCTTCCGGCTGAGACATCATTTTGAATAGGAGCTAGTTCTCGACCAATCAAATTGTCGTCGATTGTGCCCCTAAGTCTATTCAACTTATCCATCCTTGATTAGAGCATCTGCTTCTGATCCTTCGATTTGGAATCATAATACCTTTGCATTTAAGCTTCGAATTATTCAGATGATTCCATAACATGTTGCATTTGCATTCTTTCCTCTTCTGGTTGAGTACCGATGCTCACATCAGATCCTTTGAGGACCACCGGATCCTTTGTTGGATTTTATCCGATAGCGTCCTTCATATTCAATCCCTTTGGAAGTTCTTTCTCCATTGGTAAATCCTATCCTCTGATTGACCAACCATGCTCTGCTTTCGAGCTTGTGGTATTTACTATAGAAGCTTGTGGTATATGTTTCCACGATACCCTGACGGGTTGAACCTATGCCTTCCTTAATATGTGTGAACTTGAAAGTTTTCACGAGTCACACACTTCTGGTATTTTGCCAGATAAAATTTCAACACTACAAATTCCTCGAATGTGAGAAGTGAATGAAATGTTATGCATTGGAGAAGTGGGAGTCGACCATGAACTTTGTGTTCATGCCCATGGACACGATGTAGATCTTATCATTAAAGCTTCTCTTAAATTAATTATTCCCTTACTATAAGTTCATATTATATCTGGGATCTGGCCTTTGCAAGCATGGTTCCGACCATGTTCTCCTTTAAATACCATTTCTCAGACAAGTTAAAGCACTTGTCTTTTATTGATCGATACATCTCCGCAACCTCTACTTTGATCTGTCGTCGAGTATTACCCCCCTGGCATCTCGAGATTATCTCGGAACTGCATAACTTCTTATGAGTTCTTCATCAAGTACTACATTCTCACTGATTCTATTTTTCCACGGGCTTTGAGTTATTAGACACTGAAAGACACCGATAACTGAATCAAGATCGCACCGCGATTAAACAACTCTTGGTAACCTTCATTACTTACGAATTTGACATCGATCACGTAAGTCCTGGCATGCTCGGCTATATCACTATCATGCTAAACTTTAACTTTGCTACCTGGTCCTTAATCCCGGAGCACAACTTTCGATGATGAGCTAAGCTTACTTCGATCTTCCTCGTCATATCAGTTCGCCTTGAACAACAAGCTTGATTTCAAGTTTGTGTCCTACCCATGGTTCCAATAACCTTCCGCTTCATCATTCCTTTGACCTGATGTCATCGCTGATTGATTACATCTTCATGAAATCTCTCGACAAATGTGTCGTGGTCATCATCGACCTTATGAGCTCTTCCAGGATATCAATTGAGTTCATGATGAGAAATATTACCCTTGCCCCCGATGATTTGTGTTATCTTTGACCACTTTATTGCCTTCCGTTCAACACAAACTTGTTCGTGTTTTGTGTTATACCTTGAGTTCCCTGCTATCCAGCATTTGTTCTTCTTTACCTTGGATTATTACCATCTTTTAATATCAAGGATGTTGTGAGGATTTCTCCACCTCTTAAGAATTCTTGGTATAGTGATACTTCTCATCATCACCATTCCTTCTTGGTCCTCGTTGATTCCAACCGGGGTACCAACAAGTGAACGGTGCTGTTTGGATTCTACCTTTCTAGCAACCCTATTGCTTTGAAGTTAATGGTCGACCATTCATTCTTAGACTATTGATTATTGAATCACCATTCTGACATTGGTCGTGCAGCCCAACCCATATTTCGGGCGCACCTTTCTACCAATGTTTAATTGTGTATGTTTTTCTCAAACATGCTTCATTATATCATTTGATCTGACAAATGCTATCTCCTTATCCACATAATTTAGGAGATGCATCTTTTTGGATACCTCGTTGAATTATCGTTGAGTCCGCCAGCCACTTCCTCATCCTCTCCTTGGTTTAATGATGAACTCTAGTTTCAGAACTTCCTTCCATGGTTCATTTCCCAAGAATCTTAGGATGTCCTTGCGTTAATTTGTGTTGCATCTTTTCTTCTCGGGCATCCTGAGTCTGAGTTATCCTAACACCAATCAGATCTGAATCTCGGTCAGATATATGATGGTTAGAACATATTTCCATGAGTTATAACATTGATCCTTATATGACCCGGTAAGGTGATGTCATGCCTAGCACACCTGGCCGGAGGACCTATTGTTATAGTTTCCTTTTTGGCAAGGTTAGTCATTCTTCCGTGTGGAAATTGTAAGACTTATCCTATAAGTTGTTCCTGATGGATCCTTTTTGTTTCCAAAGTCTGATCTTCACCGGATGACCATGTTAATGCTATCTCAAAGCAAGTCCATGGTACTCCGAATTTGAACAGGAACAATTGAAGCCCAATGTTAAATGTTTCCTGCTCAATTATCCAAACACTGCTGTATGGATAATGTCATGAAAATTCTCTCCCGTACCTAAAGAGTTTTCTACGTTGTATCCTGTCATAGATATCATGCTCTGCTTGCCCTTGGGAAGGATATACCACTGAATGTGTTTAAACACATTTTTCCTTTCCATTGTTCTGTTTAACCTGATGATCACGTTTTCCTTTCCATTGGTTTTTTACCTTTCTGGTGATCATTATGATCTAAGCAGTATTAATTCCCTGCTTATGTTAACACCTCCGTGTACAATTCTGTCAGTAAGACCGTGTTGCTTTTGTTGATGACATTCTGGTAACCACCGATGGACGAGAACCTTGCTTATTGGTCTGCCTCGTTCAACGAGCAGGACAATGGTTCTCTTCGTCCTCTGCCCTTGGTACCGACGCTGTTGCCGACATAACCGACAGGTTATGGTCTGACCTGCATGGTTATCATAACCATGCAAGATGACACCACTCTTTCTGTCTTTAACCCACATGGTGGGCCCATAACCCACATGTCCCAGGATCAAAACCCGACTCTCCTGTACACCCTGTTGCCAAAGATATTCCTCGCACTTGACTTGATATGTAATTCGCGAGCCACCTTCCTAGTGATCTACTATGGTATCAGGCGCAATACTTATTCTCGTGCCCTGAAACCCTTTCACCTTCTAATTAGGCATTGAACGATTGCCTATCCGCTTGATACTTCTTACTATACCTTCTTGCTTGGCTCTCGATATGTTTCATTTGACCAACTCGAGAGATACCCCTGTGTTCATTCATGGGATAACCCCCGATGGTTAACCCTTATAGCATCCTATCGTTGTAGAGCTGCCCCTTACCTATTCGTTAGTACGATGGAGTTCCCCGAAGAAAGGACGACAACTTCATCATGATGACATGAAGCAGAGGAATGAAGACATCAATGTCATGGATCGACCTCTTCGAGAAGAGCAACTATGACCGAGAAGAATCGTTAGAATTTCGTAACTAGATCCCTTCCCCCTTGTAACCGCTCCTAAATCTCGGGACGAGATTTCTTGTAGTGGAGGAGAATTGGGACGCCCGGGTATTTAAGCTACAGTAAACCTCTGCTAATGATGCCGCGTCACCTCGATTACTGTTGCTAATCTCGCGTTAGTTCAAAACCGGTTCGAATTCAAATTCAAAACCAAGTAAACAATAAAAGTTTTCAAATATTAAAACTAAAATGTTCGGAGTGAGCCAAATAATTCATAAGTAAGTATGGTGGAGAAACCACACTTTTATAAAAGTGTAAAATACTCTAAAATATTTTAAACAGTACAAAAAAATTAGTTGAATGCCTTTTTCAATAAATAAAATATTAAACTATTTTATTTTGTTGCCCAAACTTATGTGGCAGTAGCTAATTACTAACACTAAATTAGGGACTACTTTTATAGTTCATAAAACTAAAATAAAAGAGGAACTAAAATAAAACAGAAAACAGAAAAGGAATAATAAACAAAAATAGAACAAAAGAAATAAAAACCAGAAAAGGCCTTCCCCCCCCACTGGGCCTTGGCCCACCCACATGCCGGGCCGGCCCATCCCCACTCCCTTAACCCCCCTGGAGCCGTAACCCTAGCTACCGGTCGCCCCACTCCCCCTCCCACGACCCGCTCTCCTTCCCCCACGTCTCTCTCCCCCTCGTCCCGATCTAGATCGGGGTCACGCCCGATCCCGACGCAGGCGACCGTCCCCGACTCCGCCCTTGCCCCCGACGACGCCGCCGCCTGGAACGACGCCGCCCCGGTCCGCCAGCGCCCGTCGACGACACGACCTCGCCGGACTGCTCCTCTCCGTCGGCCTTGTCCCCGGCATCCTCCCCGCACCACCACAACTCCGTCGCCACCCGTCGTCCCCATCCCCCACCCCGAGCCTCCCCGAGCACGCTGCCCCGTCCCTACTCCCCACTGTGAGCACGCTCCCCTTCCCCTTTTGTTCCCTCGTCACCGAACACGCGTGCGCTCCAGGCTGCACTCGCATAGCACGGCGCGCTAACGCGCTCGCCCACGCCCGTCGTCGCGCCCCGGCACCCCTGATGCTGCTCCTCGCGTCGTCCCGCGGTCGTTCACGCGCCGCCCGGTGCTCGTGCTCGCGGTGAGCACGCGCGCACCCACGCGCTAGCCTCGCCTGTTGTCCGCGCCGTCGTCCGTCCCGGCATGCTCCACGCTCGGCTGCACAGCGCCTCACGCCCGTGGCCACCTCCGGCGCTTCGGCGCCCGCCTTGCTCCTTCGTTATGCCTCGCCGTGGCGTCGCCGCTGCCACGCCGGCGCCGCACCGGCGTTTTCCCCCTTGCCGTGGCCCCGGCTGGCCGCGTCCAGTTCAGGTGCCCGCAGCCGCAGCGCCCGTTAGCGCCCGTGGCCGCTAAGGCCTCCCCTGGGCCACTGACCAATTGGCCCCACGGCACAGAACATTTACAAAAAATAATAAATAAAGTAAATAAATAAATAAAATTAATTAATTAATTAAAGAAATAATTAACTTAATTAATTTTGATTAATTAAATTAAACAACTAATTAACCTAATCCCTAATTAACTAAAAACAGTCAATGATAGGGGGGTCCCACCCCTGTTGACCAGTCAAACGTTGACTGGTCAACTGGGTCCCTCTGGCCCACTTGTCAGTCACTGGGTACACTTTTGTGTACACTGTGCTGGGTGCGCCTAGTAATTTAGCAATTATTTTTCAAATTAAAAATAATTCTAAAAATTAATAAAATCTTTAGAAAATCATATCTTTTAATACGTAACTCGGATTAAATTATTTTCAACATGAAAGTTGCTTAGAACGACGAGACGAATCCGGATACACAGTCCGTTCATCCGTCACGCATCCCTAGCATAGCAAACACGCAACTTTCCCCCTCCGACCCATCTGTCCGAAAACGCGAAACACCGGGAATACTTTCCCGGATGTTTCCCCCCTTCACCGGTACCACCTTGTACCGTGTTATGGTACACCTAGCATCACGCTTTGTCATGTCATGCATCGTCTTGCATTTGTTTGCATTATATTTATTGTTTCTTCCCCCTCTTCTCTCGCTAGACACCGAGACCGACGCCGCTGCTACCCGGTTCGACTACAGTGTTGACGACCACTCTCTCTTGCCAGAGCAACCAGGCAAGCCCCCCCTTTGATCACCAGATATCACCTACTCTTCTCTATACTGCTTGCATTAGAGTAGTGTAGCATGTTACTGCTTTCCGTTATTCCTATCCTGATGCATAGCCTGTCCTTGCTACTACTGTTGTTACCATTACCTGCTATCCTACTGCTTAGTATAGGATGCTAGTGTTCCATCAGTGGCCCTACACTCTTGTCCGTCTGCCATGCTATACTACTGGGCCGTGATCACTTCGGGAGGTGATCACGGGCATATACTATATACTTTACACAGTTACATTACCTATGGTACTGTTCGGAGTTGCGGGCTGAAGGGGCAGGTGGCTCCATCCCGGTAGAGGTGGGCCTGGGTTCCCGACGGCCCCGACTGTTACTTTGTGGCGGAGCGACAGGGCAGGTTGAGACCACCTAGGAGAGGGGTGGGCCTGGCCCTGGTCGGTGTTCGCGGATACTTAACACGTTTAACGAGATCTTGGTATTTGATCTGAGTCTGGCTACTAGCCTATACGCACTAACCATCTACGCGGGGACAGTTATGGGCACTCGACGTCGTGGTATCAGCCGAACCCTTCGTGACGTCAATGACTGAGTGGCGCGCGCCGGATTGGACCGTAAGCCTGCTCTTGTATTAAGGGGGCTAGTTCTGCTTCCGGTCGCGTACGCAACGTGCTGGTGGGCAATCGGCGATGGGCTTAGACCCCTACGCCATAGGATTTAGACCGGCGTGCTGCCCTCTCTGTTGTGCCTAGGTAGGGCTGCGACGTGTTGATCTTCCGAGGCCGGGCATGACCCAGGAAAGTATGTCCGACCAAATGGGATCGGGCGTGTTGGGATATGTGGTGCACGCCTGCAGGGAAGTTAATCTATTCGAATTGCCGTGATCTTCGGTAACAGGACGACTTGGAGTTGTACCTTGACCTTATGACAACTAGAACCGGATACTTAATAAAACACACCCTTCCAAGTGCCAGATACAACCGATGATCGCTCTCTCACAGGGCGACGAGGGGAGGATCATCGGTTAGGATTATGCTATGTGATGATACTTGGAGGACTTCAGTCTACTCTCTTCTACATGCTGCAAGACGGAGGCTGCCAGAAGCGTAGTCTTCGAAAGGACTAGCTATCCCCCCTTATCCCGGCTTTCTGCAGTTCAGTCCATGTATAATAGCCTTATTCCAGTTGATACCAATGCATACATATGTAGTATAGCTCCTTGCTTGCGAGTACTTTGGATGAGTACTCACGGTTGCTTTCTCCCTCTTTTCCCCCTATCCCTTCTACCTGGTTGTCGCAACCAGATGTTGGAGCCCAGGAGCCAGACGCCACCTTCAACAACGACTCCTACTACACCGGTGGTGCCTACTACTTCGTGCTGCCCGCTGACGACGACCAGGAGTAGTTTAGGAGGATCCCAGGCAGGAGGCCTGCGCCTCTTTCGATCTGTATCCCAGTTTGTGCTAGCCTTCTTAAGGCAAACTTGTTTAACTTATGTCTGTACTTAGATATTGTTTGCTTCCACTGACTCGTCTATGATTGAGCTCTTGTATTCGAGCCCTCGAGGCCCCTGGCTTGTAATATGATGATTGTATGACTTATTTTATTTGTAGAGTTGTGTTGTGATATCTTCCCGTGAGTCCCTGATCTTGATCGTACACGTTTGCGTGTATGATTAGTGTACGATTGAATCGGGGGCGTCACAAAACAGTACTAAAAAGTGGTGATTTATTTTCTTATACTAACGGATCTCATGAGATTTTTTGTTGAGTTTTGTGTTGTGAAGTTTTCAAGTTTTGGGTAAAGATTTATGGACTATGGAATAAGGAGTGGTAAGAGCCTAATTTGAGGGATGTCCAAGGCAACCCAAGGTAATATTCAAGGACAACCAAGAGTCTAAGCTTGGGGATGCCCCGGAAGACATCCCCTCTTTGGTCTCCGTCTATCGGTAAATTTACTTGAGGCTATATTTTTATTCACCACATGATATGTGTTTTGCTTGGAGGGTCTTGTATGATATGAGTCTTTGCTTTTTAGTTTGACACAATCATCCTTGATGTACGCACCTTTTGAGAGGGACACGCATGAATCGTGATTTATTAGAATACTCTATGAGCTACACTTATATCTTTTGAGCTAGACAATTTTGCTCTTGTGCTTCACTTATATCTTTTTAGAGCACGACGGTGGCTTTATTTTGTAGAAATTATTGAAATCTCATGCTTCACTTATATTATTTTTAGAGTCTCTCTAAACAGCATAGTAATTTGCTTTGGTTATGAATTCAGTCCTAATATTATGGGCATCCAAGAGGGATATGATAAAACTTTTATATAAAGAGCATTGAATACTATGAGAAGTTTGATTCCTTATGATTGTTTCGAGATATAAATATGGTTATATTAGAGTCATGCTAGTGAGTAATTGTGGATTGTAGAAATACTTGTGTTAAAGTTTGTGATTCCCGTAGCATGCACGTATGGTGAACCGTTATGTAACGAAGTTGGAGCATGATTTATTTATTGATTGTCTTCCTTATGAGTGGTGGTCGGGGACGAGCGATGGTCTTTTTCTACCAATCTATCCCACTAGGAGCATGCACCTAGTACTTTGTTTCAATGACTAATAGATTTTTACAATAAGTATGTGAGTTCTTTATGACTAATGTTGATTCCATGGATTATACGCACTCTCACCCTTCCACCATTGCTAGCCTCTCTAGTACCACGCAACTTTCGTCGGTACCATACACCCACCATTTACCTTCCTCAAAACAACCACCATATATACTTACCTATTATGGCATTTCCATAGCCATTCCGAGATATATTGTCTTGCAACTTCCACCTTTCCGTTTTATTATGACACGCTCCATCATTTTCATATTGCTTTGCATGATCATGTAGTTGACATCATATTTGTGGCAAAGCCACCATTCATATTTTTTATACATGTCGCTTCTGAGTCATTGCACATCTCGGTACACCGCCGGAGGCATTCATATAGAGTCATATTTTGTTCTAAGTATCGAGTTGTAATTCTTGAGTTGTAAGTAAATAAAAGTGTGATGATCTTAATTATTAGAGCATTGCCCCATGTGAGGAAAAATAAAAGAGGCCAAAGAAGCCAACAAAAAATGAGAGAAAAGAGAGAAGGGGCAATGTTACTATCCTTTTTCCACACTTGTGCTTTAAAGTAGTACCGTGATCTTCATGATAGAGAGTCTCCTATGTTGTCACTTTCATATACTAGTGGGAATTTTTCATTATAGAACTTGTCTTGTATATTCCAATGATGGGCTTCCTCAAATTGCCCTAGGTCTTCGTGAGCAAGCGAGTTGGACGCACATCCACTTAGTTTCTTTTTGAGCTTTCAGAAACTTATAGCTCTAGTGTATCTGTTGCATGGCAATCCCTAATCACTCACATTGATATCTACTGATGGGCATCTTCATAGCCCTTTGTTAGGCCTAGTTGATGTGAGACTATCTCCTTAGTTTTGTCTTCACCATAGCCACCATATTCTATTCCACCTATAGTGCTATGTCCATGGCTCGCGCTCATGTATTGCGTGAAAGTTGAAAAGGTTTGAGAACATCAAAAGTATTAAACAATTGCTTGGCTTGTCATCGGGGTTGTGCATGATTTGAATACTTTGTGTGATGAAGATGGAGCATAGCCAGACTATATGATTTTTGTAGGGATAACTTTCTTTGGCCATGTTATTTTGAGAAGACATGATTGCTTTATTAGTATGCTTGAAGTATTATCATTTTTATGTCAATATTAAACTTTTGCTTTGAATCTTATGGATCTGAACATTCATGCCACAACAAAAAAATTACATGGATAAATATGTTAGGTGGCATTCCACATCAAAAATTCTGTTTTTATCATTTACCTACTCGAGGACGAGCAGGAATTAAGCTTGGGGATGCTTGATACGTCTCCAATGTATCTATAATTTTTTATTGTTCCATGCTATCATATTATCTATTTTGGATGTTATATATGCATTAATATGCTATTTTATATTATTTTTGGGAGTAACCTATTAACCTAGAGCCCAGTGCCAGTTTCTGTTTTTTCCTTGTTTTTGAGCTTCGTAGAAAAGGAATACTAAACGGAGTCCAAACGGAATAGAACTTCACGATGATTTTTCTTGGACCAGAAGACAACCAGGGGACTTGGAGTCCAAGCCAGAAGAGCCATGAGGCGGTGGCAAGGGTGAAGGGCACGCCCTAGGGGGTGATGTCTACTATGCAACTTTATTCTTGTAGATACGTGTTGGGCCTCCAAGTGCAGAGTTTTGTAGGACAGTAGCAATTTTATCTCAAGTGGATGACCTAAGGTTTATCAATCCATGGGAGGCGTAGGATGAAGATAGTCTCTCTGAAACAATCCTACAACCAAACACTACTGCAGGATGCTACTAACGCGACACTACGATCAGAGACCCTTCGACGAAATTGTGTGTGATGCAATAATCGCAAACGGTGGTGTAAAAACGTCAAAAAAGATGCAAAATGTTTGCGATGACGGATGCATCAAACACGGTTCAGATTTTAGTTGTGTGTGTGATTCAGGGCATATGGTTCAGTTCAATTAACCGTTTTTGATGAGGAGGAACAAAAGAAACGGGCAGCCAGATGAAGGTGTGTGCGATGTACAACATATGGTTCACTCGGATGAACTGTTTGTGATTAGGAAACACAAAAGAAATGGTCAACCAGATCAAGATGTGTGCGATGTACATCATATAGTTCACTCAGATGAACTGTTTTTGATTAGGCAACACAAAAGAAATGGTCAGCCAGATCAAGGTGTGTGCGATGTACGACATGCGGTTCACCCGGATGAAGTGTTTGCGTTGAGACAAGAGAATAGAAATGGTTCAATATAACAACTACCATAAATATTGCAAGGTTCAAATTCAAAGATTAAATCGCCCAAATTCAAACATTGCAAGTTGCGTCATTTTTGAAAAGGGATCAGCTGCTGACAAGTCATGTATGGGTTTGACACAATAACTTCCAATTGCTTTGCCATATGCTCTTCCAATACGAAGTTTGGCATTTTTGGAGGCACTTCCAATCCGCAGTACCTACCGGCTCTAATAATCATACCATTGATCTTTCCTAATTAAATGCATGTTCAACCTCAATACCCTCAACACCTTTACTCTGGCAAGAAAGAACCTGGCGAGTGTAATCTCCGGAGGGGTCCCTCAGTAGGAGTTCAAAGTAATATTTGAGAGATGCAGATCCAGGCATTCGATGTGATTGTCGTTATAAACATCTTCCACCGGGCCTAATATGCACTGCAAAAGAAGAGAACGTGTTAGTGCCTACATGTAGTTTTGAACACTGCTACACGCCCATTTGGTTTGCAGGATTTGTAAAATGCACCAACGTGCCATCTTTGATCTGGCATGATTTACATGGGCATTTGATTACAATCTAGAAACATGTAGCCTTCTTCACAAGAGGTTGGATTGGATGAAAAATTCCCTAAGAAAACTAGTACAGATGAATCCAAAGGAGAAATGCTTGTGGATGATTGTAACCTTATGGTTAACATTTAACAGGAAAGGAACATCACCTTGATATACATCTTCTTCAAGCACAGAAAGCATCTCAGGCAACTGAAAACTTGGTCTAGGTTGGGGACGACAGATTGTAGTGCCAAGACCTTCACTATGCCTAGCGTCTGGGAGAAGCTTCGCTGGATGACAGACGAACATTCATCTTCAAAACTAGAAATAAGGTTGACATCAAGAAGGAGAGGTATATAAGGCGATTGTTGTACCTGAAAGTTGTAGTATTTGACAGACGAGTAGCCGACCACTTTCAATTTCGGCGCGGAAATGACATTGATTCTTGTTGGACTTTGTTGATCAACTACAAGTAATCTCTCAAGTGAAGGTGTGTCCTGGATGACCATATTGTGGTCCACCTTTTGTGATCTCTTGTTGCAGCACCAGCAACACACATAAATAGTATGGAGAGTCCTGGAGGTGATGTACAAGGTACTCGACCAATTCATCGCCTGAAGACGAAGGAACTCGAGTGCAGTACAGCCTCGGAGCAGGCGCTCCACGTCATTGATAACCCACAAGTATAGGGGATCAATTGTAGCCTCTTTCGATAAGTAAGAGTGTCGAACCCTACGAGGAGCTAAAGGTAGAACAAATATTCCCTCAAGTTCTATCGACCACCTATACAACTCTACGCACACTTAACGTTCGCTTTACCTAGAACAAGTATGAAACTAGAAGTACTTTGTAGGTGTTGTTGGATAGGTTTGCAAGATAATAAAGAGCGCGTAAATAAAAAGTAGGGGCTGTTTAGATAAACACACGACTAAGTTAGGTTCAATAGAGAGCTTTTTTTCATGAGAAAGTTATTTGTCCCTAGGAAATCGATAACTAGACCGGTAATCATTATTGCAATTTTATTTGAGGGAGAGGCATAAGCTAACATACTTTCTCTTCTTGGATCATATGCACTTATGATTGGAACTCTAGCAAGCATCCACAACTACTAAAGATCATTAAGGTAAAACCCAACCATAGCATTATAAGGCATCAAGTCCTCTTTACTCCCATACGCAAACAACCTACTTACTCGTTTCTGTGCTTCTGTCACTCACGCCACCCACCATAAGTAAATCATGAACATATTGCAGACCCTACAGCGGGGATCCCTCACGCTTGCATGACACGGAGAGCACCATAGGACAGTGCCAATAATAAAACATGCAACTCAAACAAATCACGATCATCAATTAACCCATAGGACAAAATGGATCTACTCAAACATCATAGGATAGCCATACATCATTGGGAAATAATATATAGCATTGAGCACCATGTTTAAGTAGAGATTACAACGGGTAAAAGAGGGGTTACACCGCTGCATAGAGGGGGGAAGAGTTGGTGATGATGGCGGTGAAGTTGTTGGTGTAGATTGCAGTGATGATGATGGCCCCGGCAGCGTTCCGGCGCCACCAGAAGAGAGGGGGATAGAGCCCCCTTCTTCTTCTTCCTTCAGCTTATCCCTAGATGGGAGAAGGGTTTCCCCTCTGGTCCATGGCATTCATGGCGGCAGAGGGGCGAGATCCCCTCCGAGATTGGATCTATCTCTCTGTCTCTCTCTGTTTCTGCATTCCTTGATTCTACCCTTTCACCATTTCTTAAATTCCTGGAGATCCGTAACTCCGATTGGGCTGAATTTTGGACACGATTTTTATCCGGATATTATCTTTCTTGCGGCTAAAGACAGGCACCAACCTCCTTACGGGGTGGCCACGAGGGCCCAGGGCGCGCCCCCTGCCTCGTGGCCCCCTCGGGCATTGTCTCGCATTGATTTCACTTCCCAAAATTCACATATATACCAAAAAATCTCCTTCAGTTTTTATCCCGTTTGGACTCCGTTTGATATGGACTTTCTGCAAAACAAAAAACATGCAACAAACAGGAACTGGCACTGGGCACTGGATCAATATGTTAGTCCCAAAAATAGTATAAAAAGTTGCCAAAGGTATATGAAAGTTGTATAATATTGGCATGGAACAATTAAAAATTATAGATACGACGGAGACGTATCAGCATCCCCAAGCTTAATTCCTGCTCGTCCTCGAGTAGTTAAATGATAAGAAAGATAATTTTTGATGTGGAATGCTACCTAGCATAATCTTGATCATGTAATCTAATCATGGCATGAATATTAAGACACGAGTGATTCAAAGCAACAGTCTATCATTTGACATTAAGACAATAATACTTCAAGCATACTAATAAAGCAATCATGACTTTCCAAAATAACATGGCCAAAGAAAGTTATCCCTACAAAATCATATGGTCTGGCTATGCTCCATCTTCACCACACAAAATATTCAAATCATGCACAACCCCGATGACAAGCCAAGCAATTGTTTCATACTTTTGACATTCTCAAACCTTTTCAACTTTCACGCCATACATGAGCGTGAGCCATGGACATAGCACTATAGGTGGAATAGAATATGATGGTGGAGGTTGTGTGGAGAAGACAAAAAAGGATAAAGTCTCACATCGACACGGCTAATCAACGGGCTATGGAGATGCCCGTCAATTGATGTCAATGCGAGGAGTAGGGATTGTCATGCAACAGATGCACTAAGAGCTATAAGTGTATCAAAGCTCAAACTGAAACTAAGTGGGTGTGCATCCAACTTGCTTGCTCATGAAGACCTAGGGCATTTGAGGAAGCCCATCGTTGGAATATACAAGCCAAGTTCTATAATGAAAATTCCCACTAGTATATGAAAGTGATAACTCAAGAGACTCTCTATATGAAGAACATGGTGCTACTCTGAAGCAGAAGTGTGGTAAAAGGATAGTAACATTGTCCCTTCTCTTATTTTTCTTTTTTTTGTAGGCATCTTTGGCCTCTATCTTTTGGGGGGGGATTCTTTGGCCACTTTTATTTTGATCATGGGATAATGTTCGAAGAATGATGATCATCACACTTTTATTTACTTACAACTCAATATTACAACTCGATACTAGAACAAAGATATGACTCTATATGAATGCCTCCGGCGGTGTACCGGGATGTGCAATGATCTAGCGTAGCAATGACATCAAAAAACGGACAAGCCATGAAAACATCATGCTAGCTATCTTACGATCATGCAAAGCAATATGACAATAAATGCTCAAGTCATGTATATGATGATGATGGAAGTTGCATGGCAATATATCTCGGAATGGCTATGCAAATGCCATAATAGGTAGGTATGGTGGCTGTTTTGAGGAAGATATAAGGAGGCTTATGTGTGACAGAGCGTATCGTATCACAGGGTTTGGATGCACCGGCGAAGTTTGCACCAACTCTCGAAGTGAGAAAGGGCAATGCACGGTACCGAAGAGGCTAGCAATGATGGAAGGGTGAGAGTGCGTATAATACATGGACTCAACATTAGTAATAAAGAACTAACATACTTATTGCAAAAATCTATTAGTCATTGAAAAAAAGTACTACGCGCATGATCCTAGGGGGATAGATTGGTAAGAAAATACCATCGCTCGTCCCCGACCGCCACTCATAAGGAATACAATCAATAAATAACTCATGCTCCAACTTCGTTACATAACAGTTCACCATACGTGCATGCTACGGGAATCACAAACCTCAACACAAGTATTTCTACAATCCACAACTACCCACTAGCATAACTCTAATATCACCATCTTTATATCGCAAAATTATTGCAAGGAATCAAACATATCATATTCAGTATCTACAAGTTTTATGTACGATTTTATGACTAACCATGTGAATGACCAGTTCATGTCATCTCTCTAAATAGATATAAGTGAAGCAAGAGAGTTTAATTCTTTCTACAAAATATATGCCCACGCTCTAACAAATATAAGTGAAGCAAAAGAGCATTCTACAAATGGTGGTTTTCTATGTGAAGAGAAACAGGCAATCCAAACTTCAAAATATATAAGTGAAGCACATGAAGCATTCTATAAAGCCATACTCAAAAGATATAAATGAAGTGCAATGAGCATTCTATAAATAAACCAAGGACTATCTCATACAAGCATGGTGCATCAAAGAAAAGTGAAAACTAAATGCAAAAGACGCTCCAAGATTTACGCATATCATGTGACGATAAAAATATAGCTCCAAGTGAAATTACCGATGATCGTTAGAAGAAAGAGGGGATGCCTTCTGGGGCATCCCCAAGCTTGGTTGCTTGGGAGTCCTTGAATATTTCCTTGGGGTGCCTCGGGCATCCCCAAGCTTAGGATCTTGCCACTCCTTATTCCTTCATCCATCGTGATCTCTCCCAAAACTTGAAAACTTCAATCACACAAAACTTAACGGAAAGTTCAGTAAGATCCGTTAGTATAATAAAGCAAATCGCTACTCTAATTACAGTTGCAAACCATTTCATATTTTATTTTTGCATTGTACTGTAATATAACTTTTCCAGGGCTTAATCCACTGATAGAAATCGATAGTTTCATCAAAACAAGCAAACTATGCATCAAAAACAGAATCTGTCTTAAACAGGACAGTCTGTAATAATCTGAACATTCACCATACCTATGGTACTCCAAAAATTCTGATATAATAAGGAAAAATAAAAAATTTGTATATAAAGACAGTGCAAAAAGTTTCAGAACCGTTTGACGTTCGAGTAAAAAATGTAAAATCGTGCACTACAGCCAAAGTTTCTGTTCTGCACCGCACGAACCAACAAGCAATGTAAACATCCTAAAGGCAAATCTTGGCACACCATTTTTATAATACAATGGAATTGTACAAGGGGATAATTATTTTTGTTGAAAAGTTTCTGTAATCAAGATTCATAAAGTTTCCGTGAGCATGAACAAAGTTCAAGGAGCTCCCCCACTTCAACAATGCTTGTATCTCTCACTTTTACTTTCCTTTTTGAAAAGTTTTGGGTCCCCCTCTTTATTTTTTTAAACTATATAAAAGAACTCAACATAAATAAATGACTCTCTAAAACTTCCGGTTTGTCTCCCTGGCAGCGCTTTCTTTAAAGCCATTAAGCTAGGCATGTAGTGCTCAAGTAATGGATCCACCCGGATCCCAAGGTATATCAAAGCCAATTTTAATTAACAATGATTTGTGATTTAGTAGTGAGCACAAAGTAACATATATCATGCAACAACGAAGTCTGACGCTCTTCCTATGGATTGGCATGTCATAAAAGAACAATTCATGCATACATAGTAAAGGCCAATGCATAGTATAAACAGTGTCTTGCAATTTTATCATATTGGAAACATGGAGAGGCGGAGATGTAGTTCCTCTCTCATAATAATTGCAAGTAGGAGCAGCAAGCACAAGCATATTATATCTATCAAAATCATCATGTGTAGTAGTGAAACGCAACCCATCAATATAATCCTTAATAAGGGCAAACTTCTCCAATATAGTGTAGTCGGGAGAATTCAAATAGATAATAGGACTATCGTGCGTGGGTGCAATAGCAACAATTTCATGTTTAACATAAGGAACTATAGCAAGTTCATCTCCATAAGCATAATTCATATTGGCATCTTGGCCACAAGCATAGAAAGCATCATCAAAAAGGGATATTTCAAAAGAATCAACGGGATCATAACAATCATCATAGCAATCATCCTTCGGTAAGCACGAAGGGAAATTAAACAATGTATGAGTTGAAGAGTTACTCTCATTAGAAGGTGGGCACGGGTAGCTAATCCGTTCTTCCTCCATTTGTTCTTCTCTCTCCTCATCATCTTTTTCATCCAATGAGCTCACAGTTTCATCAATTTCTTTTTCCATAGACTCCTGCAAAATATTAGTCTCTTCTCGGAAAATGGAGACTTTCTCAATAAATTCATCAATATCATAATTGTATTTATAATTCTCATAGCAATATCTAAGTATAGCAAAAATTTCAGGTCTGTAAACAGCATCATCAAGATCTTCACACTCTTTAAACATAGATTCAATTCATAAGCACCCATAAAAGCAACGAATTCTTCTATTCGTTCCACATCATAGTAATCATATATACCATTAGCATAAGAAACTAAGGTTTCATTATCATTAAATTCGCATGAAAAGGGAGGTGTAGAGCCTTCATCCTAGAGCAACAAGTATAATCATATCTCAAGCATAGTTGCCTAGCATACCAATATAACATATAAATTTGATCCCATAATAGTTTCCCCTTTTGAGTCAAGCGATAATCCCTAAAGTATTCATGTTGATCCAACGTGTCTCCCATTACAAAGTTGAATGGGGTTTTCTCAGAGTTATCAAAGTAGTACATAATATCTTTCACATAATGAGCATCGAGGGTTTTAGGAGGTTCCCCATCTCCATGAGTAGCAAGTAAACCTATTTTTTTGGTATTTCGTGTTTCCCACCCATAACTAAAGATAGAAAACAACTAAGAACAGCAAATAAAAATTACTTAGTGATAAAGCAAACAAGCACACACAAGAATATTCACCCCACGCTATTGCTCCCCGGCAACGGCGCCAGAAAAAGGTCTTGATAACCCACAAGTATAGGGGATCGCAACAATTTTCGATAAGTAAGAGTGTCAAAACCAACAAGGAGCTAAAGGTAGAACAAATATTCGCTCAAGTTCTATCGACCACTGACACAAATCTACGCACGCTTGACGTTCGCTTTACCTAGAACAAGCATGAAACTAGAAGTACTTTGTAGGTGTTGTTGGATAGGTTTGCAAGATAATAAAGAGAAAGTAAATATAAGGTAGGGGCTGTTGTAAGGAAAGAAGAAATAAAGTAAATATAGCGAGTGTGGAAAAGTGGTGGTAGGAGTTGTGAAATTGCCCCTAAGCAATTGACTACTTTACTA
Organism: Triticum dicoccoides; assembly: GCF_002162155.2. Lineage (NCBI taxonomy): Eukaryota > Viridiplantae > Streptophyta > Magnoliopsida > Poales > Poaceae > Triticum > Triticum dicoccoides. Next base: position 489,529,857 of record NC_041390.1, on the reverse strand, counting down.
GACTGATAGCAAGTATTATGTGGGAGAGGCCACTGCTAGCATGTCATCCCTGACTTGGAATTCTATGCACTTATGATTGGAACTATTACCAAGCATCCGCAACTACTAATGTTCATTAAGGTAAAACCCAACCATAGCATTAAGATATATTGGCCCCCCTTCAATCTTGTATGCATTAATTTCTATGCTAGGTTGAAGCTTCTGTCACTCTTGCCCTCCAATACATAGTCCTATCAACATACAACTAACCCTAGGGTGTGATCCACGCGCGCAATCATATGATGGGCACCAAAGGACAGCAACATAACCACAAGCAAATTAAATCAATCATAGCAATTCATCAACCACCGATAGGACAACGAAAATCTACTCAGACATCATAGGATGGCAACACATCATTGGATAATAATATGAAGCATAAAGCACCATGTTCAAGTAGAGGGTACAGCGGGTTGCGGGAGAGTGGACCGCTGTAGATAGAGGGGGGAAGGTGATGGAGATGTTGGTGAAGATGGCGGAGGTGTTGGTGTAGATCACGGTGATGATGATGGCCCCCGGTGGCACTCCGGTGCCACCGGAAGCGAGGGGGAGAGAGCCCCCCTCCTCCTTCTTCTTCTTCCTTGACCTCCTCCCTAGATGGGAGAAGGGTTTTCCCTCTGGTCCATTGCCTCCATGGCACAGGAGGGGCGAGATCCCCTCCGAGATTGGATCTGTATCTCTGTCTCTCTCTGTTTCTGCGTTCCCCGATTCTTCCCTTTCACCGTTTCTTATATTCCCCGGAGATCCGTAACTCCATTGGGCTGAAATTTTAACACGATCTCTATCCGGAAATTAGCTTTCTTGCGGCGAAAGAAGGGCACCAACCGCCTTACGAGTGGCCCACGAGGGTCAGGGGCGTGCCCAGGGGGGGCAGGCACGCCTCCTACCTCGTGGCCACCTCGGGCACCGTCTTGCGTGGATTTTTCTTCCCAGAAATCATATATATTCCAAAAAAATCTCCGTCAGTTTTTATCCCATTTGGACTCTATTTGATATGGATATTCCGCGAAACAAAAAGCATGCAACAAACAGGAACTGGCACTGGGCACTGGATCAATATGTAGTCCCAAAAATAGTATAAAAATTGCCAAAAGTATATGAAAGTTGTAGAATATTGGCATGGAACAATCAAAAATTATAGATACGACGGAGACATATCACACTCCTGTTGTTCTACATTGACACGAGAAAAAAAATTGAAAGCAAGAAGAGGCAATGGATATCGTTCTGTCCCCAAAGGTGGGGCGTTCCCTACCGAAAACCATCATGCTTGTTGTGAGAAGCTCCGGTTTGTGAGAAGCATATACACAAACCTGCCCCAAATGGGACAAAATTTTTACCACGGCATGTTGATGCCACTCCATGATAGCATGCCAAGTTTCATGAATTTCAGACGAGTTTTGGATTTACTAGAATTTAAAAAACCAGACATCTCAATGTTTTGCCGGCAATCAACGGTGCCCTGGTGTTTGAAATTCATTCCCATTTCTTGCACGGGACCTAAGCATGCACCCAAGGACACATATTTCATTTTTCAACCAATTTATATGCACTCGAGCATGCACATGTAGTTCAAATTTGAATTATGCACATAAATGCATTGAAAACTCAGATAATGCATTAAAATGTCCAAACGAACCCCGAAAAATCACAAAAAATAACACAACACTCATGTTGATCTATGTTGACACGAGAAAAAAAATTCAAAGCAATAAGAGGCAATGGATATCATTCCGTCCCCAAAGAGGGGGCGTTCCCTACTGAAAACCATCATGCTTGTTGTGAGATGCTCCGGTTTGTGAGAAGTATATACCCAAACCTGCCCCAAATGGGACAAATTTTTTACCACAGCATGTTGATACCGCTCCATGCTAGCATGCCAAGTTTGATGAATATCAGACAAGTTTTGGATTTACTAGAATTTAAAAACCAGGCATCTCAATGTTTTGCCGGCAATCAACGGTGCCCTGGTTTTGAGATTCGTTCTCATTTCTTGCACGGGACCTAAGCTTGCACCCAAGATCACAGATTTGATTTTTTAACCAATTTATATGCACCGGAGCATGCGCATGTAGTTCAAATTTGAATTATGCACATAAATGCATTGAAAACTCAGATAATGCATAAAAATGTCCAAACGAACCCTGAAAAATCACAAAAATTCATACAACACTCATGTTGTTCTATGTTGACACGAGAAAAAAATTGAAAGCAATAAGAGGAAATGCATATCGTTTCGTCCCCAAAGGTGGGGCATTCCCTACCGAAAACCATCATGCTTGTTGTGAGAAGCTCCGGTTTGTGAGAAGCATATACCCAAACCTGCCCCAAATGGGACAAAAAATTTACCACAGCATGTGAATGCCACTCCATCATAGCATGCCAAGTTTCATGAATTTCAGGCGAGTTTTGGATTTACTAGAATTTAAAAACCAGACATCTCAATGTTTTGCCGGCAATCAACGGTGCCATAGTGTTTCAAATTCATTCTCATATCTTGCACGGGACCTAAACATGCACCCAAGGACACATATTTGATTTTTCAACCAATTTATATGCAAAGGAGCATGCGCTTGTAGTTCGAATTTAAATTATGCACATAAATGCATTGAAAACTCAGATAATGCATAAAAATGAACAACCGAACCCCGAAAAATCACAAAAATTCATACAACACTCATGTTGTTCTATGTTGACACGAGAAAAAAATTGAAAGCAATAAGAGACAATAGATATCGTTCCGTCCACAAAGGTGGGTTGTTCCCTACCGAAAACCATCATGCTTGTTGTGAGAAGCTATAGTTTGTGAGCAGCATATACCCAAACTTGCACTAAATGGGACAAAAAATTTACCACAGCTTGTTGATACCACTCCAGGATAGCATGCCAATTTTCATGAATTTTAGACGAGTTTTGGATTGACTAGAATTTAAAAACCAGGCATTTCAATGTTTTGCTGGCAATCAACGGTGCCCTGGTGTTTGAAATTCATACCCATTCCTTGCATGGGACCTAAGCATGTATCGAAGGACAAAGATTTGATTTTTCAACCAATTTATATGCACTCGAGCATGCACATGTAGTTCAAATTTGAATTATGCACATAAATGCATTAAAAACTCAGATAATGCATAAAAATGTCCAAACGAACGCCCAAAAATCACAAAAATTCGCACAACACTCCTCTTGTTCTATGTTGACATGACAAAAAAAATTGAAAGCAAGAAGAGGCAATGGATATCGTTCTATCCCCAAAGGTGGGGCGTTCCCTACCGAAAACCATCATGCTTGTTGTGAGAAGCTCTGGTTTGTGAGAAGCACATACCCAAACCTGCCCCAAATGGGACAAAAAATTTACCACGGCATGTTGGTGCCGCTCCATGATAGCATGCCAAGTTTCATGAATTTCAGACGAGTTTTGGATTTACTAGAATTTAAAAACCAGACATCTCAATGTTTTGCAGCAATCAACGGTGCCCTGGTGTTTGAAATTCATTCCCATTTCTTGCATGGGACCTAAGCATGCACCCAAGGACACATATTTGATTTTTCAACCAATTTATATGCACTCGAGCATGCACATGTAGTTCAAATTTGAATTATGCACATAAATGCATTGAAAACTCAGATAATGCATAAAAATGTCCAAACAAACCCCGAAAAATCACAAAAATTAACACAACACTCATGTAGATCTATGTTGACACGAGAAAAAAAATCAAAGCAATAAGAGGCAATGTATATCATTCCGTCCCCAAAGGTGGGGCGTTCTCTACTGAAAACCATCATTCTTGTTGTGAGAAGCTCCGGTTTGTGAGAAGCATATACCCAAACCTGCCCCAAATGGGACAAATTTTTTACCACAACATGTTGATACAGCTCCATAATAGCATGCCAAGTTTGATGAATTTCAGACAAGTTTTGGATTTACTAGAATTTAAAAACTAGGCATCTCAATGTTTTGCCGGCAATCAACGGTGCCCTGGTGTTTGAGATTCGTTCCCATTTCTTGCACGGGACCTAAGCCTGCACCCAAGATCACAGATTTGATTTTTCAACCAATTTATATGCACCGGAGCATGCGCATGTAGTTCAAATTTGAATTATGCACATAAATGCATTGAAAACTCAGATAATGCATAAAAATGTCCAAACGAACCCCGAAAAATCACAAAAATTCACACAACACTCCTGTTGTTCTATGTTGACACGAGAAAAAAATTGAAAGCAATAAGAGGCAATGCATATTGTTCTGTCCCCAAAGGTGGGGCGTTCCCTACCGAAAACCATCATGCTTGTTGTGAGAAGCTCCGGTTTGTGAGAAGCATATACCCAAACCTGCCCCAACTGGGACAAAATTTTTACCACGGCATGTTGATGCCGCTCCATGATAGCATGCCAAGTTTCATGAATTTCACACGAGTTTTTGATTTACTGGAATTTAAAAACCATGCATCTCAATGTTTTGCCGGCTATCAACGGTGCCCTGGTGTTTGAAATTCATTCCCATTTCTTGCATGGGACCTAAGCATGCACCCAAGGACACATATTTGATTTTTCAACCAATTTATATGCAAAGGAGCATGCGCTTGTAGTTCGAATTTAAATTATGCATATAAATGCATTAAAAACTCAGATAATGCATAAAAATGAACAAACGAACCCTGAAAAATCACAAAAATTAATACAACACTCATGTTGTTCTATGTTGACACGAGAAAAAAATTGAAAGCAATAAGAGATAATAGATATCATTCCGTCCACAAAGGTGGGTTGTTCCCTACCGAAAACCATCATGCTTCTTGTGAGAAGCTACGGTTTGTGAGAAGCATATACCCAAACTTGCACCAAATGGGACAAAAATTTTACCACAGCATGTTGATACCGCTCCATGATAGGATGCCAAGTTTCATGAATTTTAGACGAGTTTTGGATTGACTAGAATTTGAAACCAGGCATTTCAATGTTTTGCCGGCAATCAACGGTGCCCTGGTGTTTGAAATTCATACCCATTCCTTGCATGGGACCTAAGCATGTACCGAAGGACACAGATTTGATTTTTCAACCAATTTATATGCACTGGAGCATGCACATGTAGTTCAAATTTGAATTATGCACATAAATGCATTGAAAACTCAGATAATGCATAAAAATGTCCAAACGAACGCCCAAAAAATCACAAAAATTCGCACAACACTCCTCTTGTTCTATGTTGACATGACAAAAAAATTGAAAGCAAGAAGAGGCAATGGATATAGTTCTGTCCCCAAAGGTGGGGCGTTCCCTACCGAAAACCATCATGCTTGTTGTGAGAAGCTTCGGTTTGTGAGAAGCATATACCCAAACCTGCCCCAAATGGGAGTAAAAATTTACCACGGCATGTTGATGCCGCTCCATGATAGCATGCCAAGTTTCATGAATTTCAGACGAGTTTTGGATTTACTAGAATTTAAAAACCAGACATCTCAATGTTTTGCCAGGAATCAACGTTGCCCTGGTGTTTGAAATTCATTCCCATTTCTTGCATGGGACCTAAGCATGCACCCAAGGACACATATTTGATTTTTCAACCAATTTATATGCACTCGAGCATGCACATGTAGTTCAAATTTGAATTATGCACATAAATGCATTGAAAACTCAGATAATGCATAAAAATGTCCAGACGAACCCCGAAAAATCACAAAAATTAACACAACACTCATGTTGATCTATGTTGACACGAGAAAAAAATTCAAAGCAATAAGAGGCAATGTATATCATTCCGTCCCCAAAGGTGGGGCTTTTTCTACTGAAAACCATCATGCTTGTTGTGAGAAGCTCCGGTTTGTGAGGAGCATATACCCAAACCTGCCCCAAATGGGACAAATTTTTTACCACAGCATGTTGATACCGCTCCATGATAGCATGCCAAGTTTAATGAATTTCAGACAAGTTTTGGATTTACTAGAATTTAAAAACCAGGCATCTCAATGTTTTGCCGGCAATCAACGGTGCCCTGGTGTTTGAGATTCGTTCCCATTTCTTACACGGGACCTAAGCCTGCACCCATGATCACAGATTTGATTTTTCAACCAATTTATATGCACCGGAGCATGTGCATGTTGTTCAAATTTGAATTATGCACATAAATGCATTGAAAACTAAGATAATGCATAAAAATGTCCAAACGAACCCCGAAAAATCACAAAAATTCACACAACACTCCTGTTGTTCTATGTTGACACGAGAAAAAAACTTGAAAGCAATAAGAGGCAATGCATATTGTTCCGTCCCCAAAGGTGGGGCGTTCCCTACCGAAAACCATCATGCTTGTTGTGAGAAGCTCCGGTTTGTGAGAAGCATATACCCAAACCTGCCCCAAATGGGACAAAAATTTTACCACGGCATGTTGATGCCGCTCCATGATAGCATGCCAAGTTTCATGAATTTCACACGAGTTTTTGATTTACTGGAATTTAAAAACCAGGCATCTCAATGTTTTGCCGACTATCAATGGTGCCCTGGTGTTTGAAATTCATTCCCATTTCTTGCATGGGACCTAAGCATGCACCCAAGGACACATATTTGATTTTTCAACCAATTTATATGCAAAGGAGCACGCGCTTGTAGTTCGAATTCAAATTATGCACATAAATGCATTGAAAACTCAGATAATGCATAAAAATGAACAAACGAACCCCGAAAAATCACAAAAATTCATACAACACTCATGTTGTTCTATGTTGACACGAGAAAAAAATTGAAAGCAATAAGAGACAATAGATATTGTTTCGTCCACAAAGGTGGGCCGTTCCCTACCGAAAACCATTATGCTTGTTGTGAGAAGCTATGGTTTGTGAGAAGCATATACCCAAACTTGCACCAAATGGGACAAAAAGTTTACCACAGCATGTTGATACCGCTCCATGATAGCATGCCAAGTTTCATTAATTTCAGACGAGTTTTGGATTGACTAGAATTTAAAAACTAGGCATCTCAATGTTTTGCCGGCAATCAACGGTGCCCTGGTGTTTGAAATTCATACCCATTCCTTGCATGGGACCTAAGCATGTACCGAAGGACATAGATTTGATTTTTCAACCAATTTATATGCACTGGAGCATGCACATGTAGTTCAAATTTGAATTATGCACATAAATGCATTGAAAACTCAGATAATGCATAAAAATGTCCAAACGAATGCCGAAAAATCACAAAAATTCACACAACACTCCTCTTGTTCTATGTTGACTTGAGAAAAAAATTTGAAAGCAATAAGAGGCAATGGATATCGTTCCGTCCCCAAAGGTGGGGCGTTCTCTATCGAAAACCATAATGCTTGTCGTGTGAAGCTCCGGTTTGTGAGAAGCATATACCCAAACCTGCCCCAAATGGGACAAATTTTTTACCACGGCATGTGAATGCCACTCCATCATAGCATGCCAAGTTTCATGAATTTCAGGCGAGTTTTGGATTTACTAGGATTTAAAAACCAGACATCTCAATGTTTTGCCCGCAATCAATGGTGCCATAGTGTTTGAAATTCATTGTCATTCCTTGCACGGGACCTAAACATGCACCCAAGGACACATATTTGCTTTTTCAACAAATTTATATGCACTAGAGCATGCGCATGTAGTTTAAATTTGAATTATGCACATAAATGCATTGAAAACTCAGATAATGCATAAAAATGTCCAAACAAACCCCGAAAAATCACAAAAATTCACACAACACTTATGTTGATATATGTTGACACGAGAAAAAATTTGAAAGCAATAAGAGGCAATGGATATCGTTCCGTCCCCAAAGGCGGGGCGTTCCCTACCAAAAACCATCATGCTTGTTGTGAGAAGCTCCGGTTTGTGAGAAGCATATACCCAAACCTGCACCAAATGGGACAAAATTTTGACCATAGCATGTTAATCCGCCCCATGATAGCATGCCAAGTTTCATGAATTTCAGACGAGTTTTGGATTTACTAGAATTTAAAGACCAGGCATCTCAATGTTTTGCCGGCAATCAATGGTGCCCTAGTGTTTGAAATTCATTGTCATTTCTTGCATGGGACCTAATCATGCACCCAAGGACACAAATTTGATTTTTCAACCAATTTATATGCACTGGAGCATGCGCATGTAGTTGGAATTTGAATTATGCACATAAATTCACTGAAAACTCAGATAATGCATAAAAATGTCCAAACGAACCCCGAAAAATCACAAAAAATCACACAACACTTATGTTGATCTATGTTGACACGAGAAAAAATTTTGAAAGCAATAAGAGGCAATGGATATCGTTCCGTCCACAAAGGTGGGACGTTCCCTACTGAAAACCATCATGCTTGTTGTGAGAAGCTATGGTTTGTGAGAAGCATATACCCAAACCTGCCCCAAATGGGACAAAAATTTTAACACAACATGTTGATACCGCTCCATGATAACATGCCAAGTTCCATGAATTTCAGACGAGTTTTGGATTTACTAGAATTTGAAAACCAGGCATCTCAATGTTTTGCGGCAATCAATGGTGCCCTGGTGTTTGAAATTCATTCTCATTTCTTGCATGGGACCTAAGCATGCACCCAAGGACACATATTTGATTTTTCAACCAATTTATATGCACTGGAGCATGCGCATGTAGTTCAAATTTGGATTATGCACATAAATGCATTGAAAATTCACATAAGGCATAAAAATGTCCAAACGAACCCCGAAAAATCAAAAAATCAAACAACACTCTTGTTGTTTTATGTTGACACAAGAAAAAAAATTGAAAGCAACAAGAGGCAATGGATATCGTTCCGTCCCCAAAGGTGGGCATTCACTACTAGGGAAAAGGCTAGCAACAGCGCTAGTTTTAGGCCTATCAGCAGCGTGGGTACCCGCGCTACCAATAAGGCGCTACAGCTAACTCTTAGTAGTAGCGCTGCCTGTACCCGCGCTACCACTATTGACTATAGCAGCAGCGCTTTTCAGGAACGCGCTGCTATTACTTAGCTGTAGCGATTTCCCGGTCCAGCGCTACTGTTATATCTTTCACCATTTCCCCATTCCGGCTTCGATAAACTGCTATTTCCAGATACTAGGTACTACTAGATATCAATTTCATAAAGCATTATAGGTACTAGGTAGTGCTCCCTCGGTTCGAAATTACTCGTCGTGGTTTTAGTTCAAATTTGAACTCAAACCACGACGAGTAATTTGGAACCGAGGGAGTACTAGATAACAATTTTATATATACTCAACATGCATCCTCAAGCAGTACAAGGTGACATCGACGACAATCATCATATTTAGTTCTAGATGATATCGACGACGATCATCATATGTAGTTCTACATGATATCAACGACGATCATCATATGTAGTTCTAGATGATATAGCCACATACACATATGTAGTTCTAGATGATATCGACGACGATCATCATCCTCAAGCCTGGGCGGTGGGTGTTCCTGATAGTAATTAGGATGGCCTGTCCAACACGAAGATTCTTGCCAACGAGGAATCTCTTCCACCCAACCGAGTTCAAATGTGTGCGACCATCTGTGCCCATGCGGTAAGTACATGTGGTGACGGAGCCCCTTGCGGTAAGGCGTAGTCCAACTGAGCCTTCTTCATCAGGCTCGATACCACAACTCACAGATAGGTTCTTTGGCAATCTCTGAATAAGAAAAACATATCAATTAATAAATAGCCTAAGCATGTGATCAGACTCTACACTAAAGTATATCATCGACTAGATTCCACAAAGCATATCATTGGACTCTACACTAAGCATATCATCGGATTCACTAAGCATATAATCGGATAATTTGCATTTGTAAGTATAACAATAAAGCATATATATATATCATCAAATTACTACATGCAGTACGTATAACATACCATTTCATGCCGATCGACCATGGTACTTGCCAGGCGGGTCACAAATGGCACCCTGACAAAGTCATCACGTGGCGGAATTATGTCCCATAGGTTGCACACCTCCTCCTCGCTCAGCCTCATTCTTTGAGATATGGTGGCTTCATGAAGTGGGTTCTCATCATCTTCATTGAGTGGGTCCTCATTATCTTCATCATCTTCGTCATCTTCATCATATTCCACCAGGTTGATATAAATGACAACCAGTTTGGGTCTTTCTACTCTGAAGGAGAATCTGATCAACTCACCACCAGTAAGACGCATGCGAGCGAGGAAACGGGCCCATCCATCTCCTCCAATCTGCGACATATTGCATCCTTTCTCGACCTCCATAGTGTACGTCCCCCCAGGAGCCTCAAATGTCACGGTGTCTCCTGTCAGCTTGTTGAATTTCAACCTCACATTGCATGGGACGATCTGTGTAAGAAAAGCAAAATTACACAATGCAGTAATGCCAACACTAAAAATAAAATAGTTGTTACATTTCATCTAATTTCTTACCGCCGCATGACGAAAACTCGGATGGAAGTAGATGCCGAACAGCTTCCCAGTTGCAAGGCTGCTGGCGCACCTTGACTTGCACAGTCGACATAGTGGTGCTGGTGGTGGCGCCATTTTACTAAATCAACTAAATCAAAATGTTCTAAATCAACTAGCCTACTAAATCAACTAAATCAACTAGCCTACTAAATAAACTAAATCAAAATGTTCTTAATCAACTAAATCAACTAGCCTACTAAATCAACTGAATCATATCAACTAAATCGACTAAATCAACTAGCATACTAAATCAACTAGCATACTAAATCCACTAGCATACTAAATCAACTAAATCAAAATGTTACATATGAAAGCCTACTAAATCAAAATGTATCAGGGAGGAGGGACAAGGAGGGGCGACTCGAGGAGGGAGAAGATAGTAGGATGGAGGAGGAAGGCGGAGCGAGGAGGGGCCGGCCGGCGGCGAGTGGAGGGAGGACGGGTCCAGGAGGAAGGCGGAGCGAGGAGGGGGCGGCCAGCGGCGAGTGGAGGGAGGACGGGGGAGGAGGCCGGTACCGAGTCCAGCGAGGAGGATGAGGCGACAACGGCGCAGATCGGGGGAGCGGCGACGGGGGAGGACCGGCGGCGCGGGGGGTGAGAAGGAGACCGTGAGTGTGTGTGAGTGTGATCTGTGGATGAGGCTAGTGAGATCTGTAGTTAATTTAGCAGTAGTGATTATTGCCTGAATGCGCTGCTGCTACGTTACATAGCAGTAGCGCTGTCTATTTTAATGCGCTGCTGCTATAACTGGCCTCGTGACGGCATCGTGGGAATTTTAGCAGTAGCGCCGCTTGGAGTGCGCGCGATACTGATAAACTTGTTTCAGCAGCGAGTTTCCATAGCCCGCGCTATTGCTACTTAGTAGCAGCGCCTGATTTTATAGCATGTTGCTGGTAAGATTCTGTGTATAGGCTTTTCCCTAGTAGTGATTCCCTACCAAAAACCATCATGGTCGTTGTGAGAAGCTCTGGTTTGTGATAAGCATATACCCAAACCTGCCCCAAATGGGACAAAAATTTTACCACGGCATGTTGATGCCACTCCATCATAGCATGCCAAGTTTCATGAATTTCAGACGAGTTTTGGATTTGCTAGAATTTAAAAACCAGGCATCTCAATGTTTTGCTGGCAATCAACGGTGCCCTGGTGTTTGAAATTCATTCCCATTCCTTGCACGGGACCTAAGCATGGACCTAAGGACACATATTTGATTTTTCAACCAATTTATATGCACTAGAGCATGTGCATGTAGTTCAAATTTGAATTATGCACATAAATGCATTGAAAACTCAGATAATGCATAAAATGTCCAAACGAACCCCGAAAAATCACAAAAATTCACACAATACTCCTGTTGTTCTATGTTGACACGACAAAAAATTTGAAAGCAATAAGAGGCAATGGATATCGTTCCGTCCCCAAAGGTGGGGTGTTCCCTACCGAAAATCATCATGCTTGTTGTGAGAACCTCCGGTTTGTGAGAAGCATGAAGGAAATATGCCCTAGAGGCAATAATAAAGTTATTATTTATTTCCTTATATCATGATAAATGTTTATTATTCATGCTAGAATTGTATTAACCGGAAACATAATACATGTGTGAATACATAGACAAACAAAGTGTCACTAGTATGCCTCTACTTGACTAGCTCGTTAATCAAAGATGGTTATGTTTCCTAACCATGAACAATGAGTTGTTATTTGATTAACGGGATCACATCATTAAGTGAATGATCTGATTGACATGACCCATTCCATTAGCTTAGCACCCGATCGTTTAGTATGTTGCCATTGCTTTCTTCATGACTTATACATTGTGTGTCTCTGGGATTCCGGGGATCGTCATCAAGCTGAATGTGTGCTAAAACTCGGAGGTGCCGTAGTTTCGGTGCTTGATCGGTCGGGCCGTGAAGACGTATGACTACATCAACCAAACGCTTCCGTTGTCGATCTACAAGGGTACGTAGATCACACTCTCCCCTCGTTGCTATGCATCACCATGATCTTGCGTGTGCGTAGGAAATTTTTTGAAATTACTACGTTCCCCGACAAAGCATATACCCAAAACTGCCCCAAATGGGACAAAATTTTGACCACAACATGTTGATACCGCTCCATGATAGCATGCCATGTTTCATGAATTTCAGACGAGTTTTGGATTTACTACAATTTAAAATACCAAGCATCTCAATGTTTTGCCGGCAATCAACGGTGACCTGGTTTTTAAAATTCATTCCCATTTATTGCATGGGACCTAAGCATGCACCCAAGGACACATATTTTATTTTTAAACCAATTTATATGCACTCGAGCATGCACATGTAGTTCAAATTTGAATTATGCACATAAGTGCATTGAAAACTTAGATAGTGCATAAAAATGTCCAAACGAACCCCGAAAAAGAACAAAAATTCACACACCACTCCTGTTGTTCTATGTTGACACGAGAAAAAAATTGAAAGCAATAAGAGGCAATGGATATCGCTCCGTCCCAAAGGTGGGGCATTCCCTACCGAAAACCATCATGCTTGTTGTCAGAAGCTCCGATTTGTGAGAAGCATATACCCAAACCTGCCCCAAATGGGACAAAATTTTGACCATGGCATGTTGATGTCGCTCCATGATAGCATGCCAAGTTTCATGAATTTTATACGAGTTTTGGATTTATTAGAATTTAAAAAACCTGGCATCTCAATGTTTTGTCGGCAATCAATGATGCCCTAGTGTTTGAAATTCGTTCCCATTTCTTGCATGGGACCTAAGCATGTACCCAAGGACACCGATTTCATTTTTCGACCAATTTATATGCACTGGAGCATGCACATGTAGTTCAAATTTGAATTATGCATATAAATGCATTGAAAACTCAGATAAAGCATAAAATGTCCAAACGAACCACGAAAAATCACAAAAAATCACACAACACTCCTGTTATTCTATGTTGACATGAGAAAAAAACTGAAAGCAATAAGAGGCAATGGATATCGTTCTGTCCCCAAAGGTGGGGCATTCCCTACCAAAAACCATCATTCTTGTTGTGAGAAGCTCCGGTTTGTGAGAAGCATATACCCAAACCTGCCCCAAATGGGAATTTTTTTTACCATGGCATGTGATGCCGCTCCATGATAGCATGCCAAGTTTCATGAATTTCAGACGAGTTTTGGATTTACTAGAATTTAAAAATCAGGCATCTCAATGTTTTGCCTGTAATCAACGGTCCACTAGTGTTTGAAATTCATTCCCATTTCTTGCATGGGACCTAAGCATGCACCCAAGGACACATATTTGATTTTTCAACCAATTTATATGCACTGGAGCATGCACATGTAGTTCAAATTTGAATTATGCACATAAATGCATTGAAAACTCAGATAATGCACAAAAATGTCCAAACGAACCCCGAAAAATCACAAACATCCACACAACACTCCTGTTGTTCTATGTTGACACGAGAAAAAAATTTGAAGCAGTAAGAGGCAATGGATATCGTTCCGCCCCAAAGGTGGGGCGTTCCCTACCGAAAACCATCATGCTTGTTGTGAGAAGTTCCGGTTTGTGAGAAGCATATACCCAAACCTGTCCCAAATGGGACAAATTTTTTACCACAGCATGTTGATACCATTCCATGATAGGATGCCAAGTTTCATGAATTTCAGACGAGTTTTCGATTTACTAGAATTTAAAAACCAGGCATCTCAATGTTTTGTCGGCAATCAACGGTGCCCTGGTGTTTGAAATTCATTCCCATGTCTTGCATGGGACCTAAGCATGCACTCAAGGACACGGATTTGAATTTTCAACCAATTTATATGCACTGGAGCATGCGCATGTATCAAATTTGAATTATGCACATAAATGCATTGAAAACTCACTTAATGCATAAAATGTCCAAACGAACCTTGAACAATTCCAATTTTTCTGACAACACACCTATAGTTGTATGTTCACTGCAGATAAAAGTTCTGGCAATTGAAACACCGTCCATGGCCGTTGTGACCCCATTATGTAATTCAAATCAAGAAGAAAAATCAAGTAGATCCCACACAGTTTATTATAACCAACCGTGTGAGATGCAGCATAAATTATCTTTGGATTGTGTCTGAATAAGGGGCCGTGTCTGATGACACTTTGCGCTCCAGTTTTTTGGCTGAATCGATTCCAAATTTTCGGCTTCCACGGAAATATCTACCTCCCCGCCCCCTCCCCCTTACCAAAAGCCACATCTCCCCTATTTCCGCCTTGCTTTCCAAGTTCAAATCTTCACTCCTTGCTTGCAGCGCCGCCGCCGCCTCGCCGGCGACCCTCCTTCACGCTGCTCGGCCTCGCCTATCCAGGCAGGTAATCCACACCCGACCCCCATCCTCCTCCTCCTTCCACATCCCACATGCCCCGACCGTAGGCATGAGCACGACACCTTCCACCCAAATCACCGACCCCTCCACCAAATAAGCGCCGACCTAAGCCATGGTGCACGCAGTATAGCCAGGACCTCAAGGAGCATTTGGCAGCGGAGAGGCAAATCACGGCCGCACGTGCGGATGAGGTCGCGATGGCTGCCATTCGTGCTGACCCCTAGATCTTGGAGGAGCATCTCACCGTCGAGGCCACCATTGACGCCTCGCGCGCCGACGCCGCCATGCGGTTGGCTGCTTTAAACGACAGTTCGTGGCGTTTTGTCGAGGCCACCGTCAGTGCCTTCGATGAAGACTATGAGGTGTTTTCTCAGCGTGCACGTGCTTACCTCGTCTCGAGAGCCAGCAGGTTGGTGCCCAGAGCGGCACAGGCAACTCACCACTGGACACCCGTGATGCGGAGGCCTCGCCCTCTTCCATGTCCAAGGAGCCAATCGTCATCTATATCTCCAACAATGAGGAGTAGCTTGTCTTATTAGCTCACTATAAGGACCCATGTTCAGTTTGCTAGCTACTACCTTTCCTTAACAAATTCTAGTGAATTGTGTTATCTACTTTTACCATGCAATCTTCTTCTATAGTGTATATGTTCTATATGTCGTGCAATGTGGTGTTCAATTGACTTCTTGGTTCAATTCTGCAAATGTGATGTTCAATTCTTCAGGGTGCAATATTTCCAAGTTGTTAAGCATGCTTGGTTTGGTTAACTGTCTGATCTTCTATTAGGAGTATGTTATATTGTTCAATTAGTGTTTAGTTAACTGCTTGATTCATTTGTTGTGGCTTGGTTCAGTTATTGTGGTGTTTAGTTAACTGCTTGGTTCAATTCTGCAATGTGATGTTCAATTGTTGTGGCTGCACTCTGTTATTTCATACCATGTGAGGAATAAATCGAATTTGGTTGTACTAAATACATGAGAAACAAATACAATTGCTATATTTCCAAGTTGTTAAGCATGCTTGGTTCGGTTAACTGTCTGATCTTCTATTAGGAGTATGTTATATTGTGCAATGTGGTGCTCAGTTAACATTTGGTTCATTTGTTGTGGTGTTTAGTTAACTGCTTGGTTCAATTCTGCAATGCGATGTTCAATTGTTGTGGCTGCATTCTGTTATTGTATACCATGTGAAGAATAAATCGAATTTGGCTGTACTAAATACATGAGAAACAAATACAATTGTTATATTTCCAAGTTGTTAAGCATGCTTGGTTTGGTTAACTATCTGATCTTCTATTAGGAGTATGTTATATTGTGCAATGTGGTGCTCAGTTAACGTTTGGTACATTTGTTGTGGTGTTTAGTTAACTGTTTGGTTCAATTCTACAATGCGATGTTCAATTGTTGTGGCCGCATTCTGTTATTGTATACCATGTGAGGAATAAATCGAATTGAGCTGCACTTAATACATGAGAAACATATTCAAGTGTTATATTTCCTAGTTCTTAATCATGCTTGTTTTGGATAAATGGGTTTTCCATGTGGCTTGAATTAATCTGATTAACCTGATTACTGATAGCATGCGATCCCTTACTTAACCTGATTACTAACTACCTTATATGTGTTGCAGGGAAACAATGGGAAGCACTGAGGTTTATAAGATGGTACTAACTATTATACCTTGCCTTTTTGTATTCCTTTGCCCCATTTCCAATATAGAGAAGATATTTATGCACATCCTTGTTTTCAGGCTTCACTGATGATTACCTCTCAAACCACCTCTGTGGTCAGGAGGCGAGGAAAGTTTTCATACAACACCCACGGTTCAATATTGAAGTATTCCTAAAGAGGTCGAAGGGTGGATGGTCAATCATCTACAGGCACTGGCCTAAAGTTGCAAAGACCTTCAACATGAATGAAGGCTCAATATTCGCCTTCCGCTTCAACAGTTTTCCAGATGAGATGCATCTCTCTATGTACCGTCTATGATGCTAATGTCGAAAGGTTCTAGATGTTGCATGTGAAACTTGCTGCTGGTGCAGTTGTGTAATGGGGTAGCTGAGTGCTGAAGCTATATCATGTTGTACTCCGATGTATTTCAATTATGAAATCATGCTTCCTGAATATGGAAATGGAATATATTATGTGCTTAATATGAATGTCAATTAGATTAGTAAATGGATTATTAATAATAGGGCAATTAGCCCGCTAATTAGCCAATTAGCTTGCTAATTGGGTTTTCCTATTACAAACGGTTAATGAGAAAACACCGTGGGCGATGACCTCAGGCAACGCACAGAGTTTCTAGGAATAAACCGTGTTGGATCAATGAATAATCACACACGACATTCTTTTTAAAACTGTTTGCGTTACACCACCTTGCGCAGACGTTTTCCTTGTAGTGACTGTGTGGGCTGTATATACGAACGGAAACGTTTAGCGAGGACTGACTGTGTGGGATGTACTTGTGACCGGAAACAATTTCGCCGTATAATTGTATTTTTTAGCACTATTGTACGTATTTCCGTATTTGAGCGCTCGCTGGACGCACACGAACTCATTTTGCCGAGCGTGTGTGCCAGGAGGACATATCCCCAACGGTTTCTGGGTCGTGTGGGAAGGACCACCTATCACCCACACTCATTTGGCGATGGTTCCAAATGGCGTCGCGGAAAGGTGTTAAAAACTATTTGTTTAGGACCGACGCGCACCAGTGAAAGACAAGAAATCTCTTGTGTCCCCAACACACCTAATACCATGGAAAATTGTATAGGTGCACTAGTTCAGCGAAGAGATGGTGATAAAAGTGTAATATGGATGGTAGAAATATATTTTTATAATCTGAATAAATAAAAACAGCAAGGTAGCAAATGGAAAACGGGCACAAAAACGGCAGTGGAATGCTTGAAAATGAGGCCTAGGGTCCATACTTTCACTAGTGCAATCTCTCAAGTGCTAATATAATTGGATCATATAATCGTCCCTCGGCGTGCAACGAAGAATCACTCCAAAGTTCCTATCTAGCGGAGAACATAAGACGGAATTGTTTGTAAGGTACGAAACCACCTCAAAGCTATTCTTTCCGATCAATCTATCCTATAGTCCATACTAAAATAACACGAGGCTATTCTTTCCGATCGATCTAACCAAGAGTTCATACTAAAATAACACCAAAGCAAATTCAGATTCATAATATTCAATCCAACACAAAGAACTTCAAAGAGTGCCCCAAGATTTCTACCGAAGAAACAAAGACAAGAACGTGCATCAACCCCTACGCATAGATTACCCCAATGTCATCTTGGGAATCCGCGAGTTGAGTGCCAAAACATATATGAAGAGAATCAATACGATACCCCATAGTCACCACAAGTATTCAATTGCAAGACATATATCAAGTATTCTCAAATCCATAAAAGTATTCAATCCGATAACAACGAAATCTCAAAGGGAAAAACTCAATTCATCACAACAAGATAGAGAGGGGAAAACACCATATGATCCGACTATATTAACAAAGCCCGCAATACATCAAGATCGTGACATCTAAAGAACACGCGAGAGAGAGAGAGAGATTAAACACATAGCTACTGGTACAAACCCTCAGCCCCGAGGGTGGACTACTCCCTACTCATCGTGGTGGCTGTTGGGATGATGAAGATGGCCACCGGAGACGATTCCCCCCTCCAGAAGGGTGCCGGAAAGGGTCTAGATTGGTTTTCAGTGGCTACAGAGCCTTGTGGCGGCGGAACTTCTGATCTGGGTTAACCCCGAGGGTTTTCGGAATATTTGTGAATTTATAGGATAAAGAGGGGGTGCAGGACGCCACCGAGGTGGGCACGACCCACCTGGGCGTGCCTGGGCGCCCAGGGGTGCCCTGGTGGGTTGTGCCCCCCTGGAGGCACCCCCCAGGTGCTGCTCTGGCCCATCCTGGGTGTTCTGGTCCATAAAAAATCTCCAAAAAGTTTCGCGGTTTTGGACTCCATTTGATATTGATTTCCTGCGATGTAAAAAACAAGCAAAAAATAGCAACTGACACTAGGCACCGGGTTAATAGGTTAGTCCCAAGAAATGATAGAAAGTTGCTATAAAATGATTGTAAAACATCCAAGAATGATAATATAATAGCATGAATACTTCATAAATTATAGATACGTTGGAGACATATTAGCATCCCCAAGCTTAATTCCTACTCGTCCTCGAGTAGGTAAATGATAAAAGAAATAATTTATGAAGTGTGAATGCTAGCAAAGTGCACAAGTTTGATCAATGACAATTTCAATCACTTTTACTAGCATCATAACACCAATTCTTTCTCATAAAATTTCTCATGTTAAAGTACCAACCAATTCACATGTTAGGGTTCAAACAATGAATTCTCTTGATACTCAACAACTTATGTTCTCAGTCACCAAGCAATTGCAATTCAACTTATTCAATAGAGTTTAAGTAAGAGCTCCACATACTCAACCATCATATAGTCTTCTATGATTGCTAACACTCACCGCATACACATGAGAAAAACGTTTCAACCGGACACATAGAAAGATAGGGGTTTATTGTTTTGCCTCCCAACATATTCACCTCAAGGGTGATGTCAACAATAATAACTCATGCTACCCATATCCAACTAGATATATGTGCCTAGATCTTTCCTCACCACATGATGCTTGCTAAAAGATAAAAATAAAAAGGAATAGAGAGAAGAACTTTGACTCTTTGCATGAAAGTAAATACATAAAATTAAAAGATAGGCCCTTCGTAGAGGGAAGCAGAGGTTGCCATGCTATTATTTGGTTGTATGCTCAATCCCTTAGTGCAAAAGAACGTCACATTATATCGCCCCTTATGATAGCAACCTTTATTATGCAGTCTGTCGCTTTTATTCTTTGCCATCACAAGTTCGTACAGCGCTCAATTTTCTCTTACACTAAATGATGTCACACTTTTAGAAACAATTTTTATTGCCTTATTGCACCGATGACAACTTACTTGAAGTATCTTGCTCAATCCTTTGGTAGGTATGGTGGACTCTTGAAGATAAGATTTGGGTTTAAGGATTTTTTGGATGCACAAGTAGTATCTCTACTTGGTGCGGAATTTTTGGCTAGAAAAGATGGGGGCCAAGCACCACATGTTGAAGGATCTATGACAATATAATTTCTATGTGAATATGAACAAACATAAACCATCATGTTGTCTTCCTTGTCCAACCTCAAATTTTTTGGCCTATAATATTTTGATGGGGGCTCACAATCACAAAAGATTTCTAAGATAGTGTATTTGCATGTGAAAGTTCTCTTCCTTATACTAATTATTCGTGAATTGCTTGTATGACCAATATTGTGATTGTCAAGCCTCAAAAGATTCACTTTCTAAACCCAATGTGAAGCTACCACTAGGCATGATATGATTTCAACTTCATGACATTCAATTTATTCAACAATTTACTCATAGGATATAAGTTAAGCACAACAGTTGTTCCAAAGAAAAGAGCTTCATTGACGGGATGTGTGTGCCGCTTACCTAGCCTCCCTGACAACTATTTGAGGACTTCATTTTATTTAAAAACTTTCAAATCTAAGTATTTTATTAAAACATCAAGAAAATAAAAATAAAATTACAATCCAAGGATATCACACATCATATGAAGAAGCAAAAACTTAGGCTCAACCAATACTAACCGATAATTGTTGAAGAAAAAAGGTGGGATGCCTACCGGGGCATCCCCAAGCTTAGATGCTTGAGACTTCTTGAAATATCATCTTGGGATGCCTTGGGCATCCCCAAGCTTGAGCTTTTTTGTCTCCTTAATTCGTCTCATATCACGTTTTTCCTAAATCTCAAAAAGCTCCATCCACGCAAAACTCAACAAGAACTCGTGAGATAAGTTAGTATAAACCAATGCAACAACCTTATCATTCTCTACTGTAGCAAATCACTAAAATTATTATCCAACATTGCACACTAAATGCATCTTCATATTTAATACTCCTATCCTCAAATATAATCATTAAACAATCAAACATCTGTAAACAATGCAAACATAACAGCAATATGACAAAATAGTACAGTTTGTAAAGAATGCAAGAGTATCAATACTTCCATAACTCCAAAAGTTATGAAAATTTGCCACACTGTAGAAAATTTATCATAGCTTATTTTTCAAAAAGTTTCAACATTTTATCACATTCAGACCTTTCTAGGGAATTTTTGCAACAGCGGTAAACTTTATGTTCTCAAACAGCAACATGTATACTTGCAAAATAAGCATGGCAAAGTCTATACTTGATATTTTTATTGAAAATAAATATGAATAAAATTATTCTAAATAACAGCAAGCAAATCCTAACAAAAAAATGACGCTACAAGCAAAACACGTATCATGTGACGAATGAAAACATAGCTCCAAGTGAGGTTACCGATAATGTTGGAGACGAAAGAGGGGATGCCTTCCGGGGCATCCCCAAGCTTAGTTGCTTGGATCTTCCTTGAATATTACCTTGGGGTGCCTTGGGCATACCCAAGATTAGGGTCTTGTCACTCTTTATTCTCCTCATATCGACATCTCACCCAAAACTTGAAAACTTCAATCACACAAAACTTAACGAAACTTTGCGAGATAGGTTAGTATGATAAAGAGAAAACCATTTCACTTTTGGTACTGTCAAAGACAAGATTCATAATTTTTATCACACAATGCCTACTGTAGAATATCATTTCCACAATTTATATTGAGCAATATAATCCATGGAAATTACAAAACAAGCACACTATGCATTGAAAACAGAATCTGTCAAAAACAGAACAACCTGTAATAATCTGTACTCCAACCATACTTATGCTACCCCAAAAATTCTGAAAAATAGGAAAACCTGGGTAATTTTTTTAATCTTCTGCAAAAAGAATCATCATTTTATCATGCTTCTGTTAAAAATGAGAATTTTTTTCCTGAGCGCAAAATTTTCTGTTTTTCAGCAAGATCAAATCAACTATCACCGCAAGCCATCCCAAAGGTCTTACTTGGCACTTTATTGAAACAAAAGCTATAAACCATGTTTAATACAGTATCCTAGTCATGTGAACACACAAAAACAATAGATAAAGTGTTGGGTTGTCTCCCAACAAGCGCTTTTCTTTAATGTCTTTTAGTTAGGCATGATGATTTCAATGATGCTCACATAAAAGATAAGAATTGAAACACAAAGAGAGCATCATGAAGCATAAGTTCCTCTCTCATAATAATTTTCAGTAGAATAATGAATGAATTCAACAATATAGCTATCACATAAATCATTCTTTTCATGATGCATAAGCATAGAAATTTTGTTACTCTCCACATAAGCAAATTTATTCTCATGAATGGTAGTGTGAGAAAACTCAACAAAATAATTATCATGAGAGTGAAAATTAAAATCATGGTGACAAGTTTCATGGTTATCATTATTATTTATATCATAGATGTCATCACCATAATCATCATAGATAGCAACTTTGTTATCATAGTCAATTGGAACCTCTTCCGAAGTAGTGGATTCATCATTAAATAAAGTCATGGCCTCTCCAAATCCACTTTCATAATTATCACAATAAGATTCAACACCCTCCAAAATAGTGGGATCATTACTTCCTAAAGTTGACACTCTTCCAAACCCACTTTCATCAATATAATCATCATAAATAGGAGGCATGCTTTCATCATAATAAATTTGCACATCAAAACTTGGAGGACAAAAAATATCATCTTCATCAAACATAGCATCGCCAAGCTTGTAGCTTTGCATATCATTAGCATCATAGATATTCAAAGAATTCATACTAACAACATTGCAATCATGCTCATCATTCAAATATTTTGTGCCAAACATGTTAACGACTTCTTCTTCTAACAATTGAGCACAATTTTATGAACCATTATTTTCAAGAAAGATATTATAAAGATGATCAATAATATGATGCAACCTCAATTCCATTTTTTTGTACTTTTCTTTTATAAACCAACTAGCGATAAAACAAGAAACTAAAAGATTTGATTGCAAGATCTAAAGATATACCTTCAAGCACTCACCTCCCCGACAACGACGCCAGAAAAGAGCTTGATGTCTACTACACAACTTTATTCTTGTAGACACGTGTTGGGCCTCCAAGCGCAGAGTTTTGTAGGACAGTAGCAATTTTCCCTCAAGTAGATGACCTAAGGTTTATCAATCCATGGGAGGCATAGGATGAAGATAGTCTCTCTCAAACAACCCTGCAACCAAATACAAAAAATCTCCTGTGTCCCCAACACACTTAATACAATGGCAAATTGTATAGTTGCACTAGTTCGGCGAAGAGATGGTGATAAAAGTGTAATATGGATGGTAGAAATATATTTTTATAATCTGAATAAATAAAAACAGCAAGGTAGCAAATGGAAAACTGGCACAAAAATGGTATTGCAATGCCTGAAATTGAGGCCTAGGGTCCGTACTTTCACTAGTGCAACCTCTCAACAGTGCTAATATAATTGGATCATATAACCGTCCCTCAATATGCAACGAAGAATCACTCCAAAGTTCCTATCTAGCGGAGAACAAAAGACGGAATTGTTTGTAGTGTACGAAACCACCTCAAAGCTATTCTTTCCGATCAATCTATCCTAGAGTTCGTACTAAAATAACACAAGGCTATTCTTTCCGATCGATCTAACCAAGAGTTCGTACTAAAATAACACCAAAGCAAATTCAGATTCATATTATTCAATCCAACACAAAGAACTTCAAAGAGTGCCCCAAGATTTCTACCGGAGAAACAAAGACAAGAACGTGCATCAACCCTTACGCATAGATTACCCCAATGTCACCTCAGGAATCCGTGAATTGAGTGCCAAAACATATATCAAGTGAATCAATACAATACCCGATTGTCACCACGAATATTCAATTGCAAGACATATATCAAGTGTTCTCAAATCCATAAAAGTATTCAATGCGATAACAACGAAATCTCAAAGGGAAAAACTCAATTCATCATAACAAGATAGAGAGGGGAAAACACCATATGATCCGACTATATTAACAAAGCCCACGATACATCAAGATCGTGACATCTCAAGAACACGAGAGGGAGAGATTAAACACGTAGCTACTGGTACAAAAATCCTCAGCCCCGAGGGTGGACTACTCCCTCCTCATCGTGGTGTCCGCCGGGATGATGAAGATGGCAATCGGAGATGATTCCCCCTCCAGGAGGGTGCCGGAAAGGGTCTAGATTGGTTTTTGGTGGCTACAAAGCCTTGCAGCGGCGGAACTTCTGATGTAGGTTAACCCCGAGGGTTTTCGGAATATTTGTGAATTTATAGGGTAAAGAGGGGGTGCGGGAGGCCAACGAGGTGGCCACAACCCAGCTGGGCGCGCTTGGG
Organism: Triticum dicoccoides; assembly: GCF_002162155.2. Taxonomy (NCBI): domain Eukaryota; kingdom Viridiplantae; phylum Streptophyta; class Magnoliopsida; order Poales; family Poaceae; genus Triticum; species Triticum dicoccoides. The sequence goes on along the minus strand of NC_041390.1, from coordinate 489,505,614 downwards.
CCCCAAGGCGCGCCCTGGTGGGTTGTGCCCCCTCGGGGCACCCCCAGGTGCTGCTCTGGCCCATCCTGGGTGTTCTGGTCCATAAAAAATCTTCAAAAAGTTTCGCGATGTTTGGATTCCGTTTGATATTGATTTACTGCGATGTAAAAAACAAGCAAAAAACAGCAGCTCGCACTAGATAGGTTAGTCCCAAAAAATGATATAAAGTTGCTATAAAATGATTGTAAAACATCCAAGAATGATAATATAACAGCATGAATACTTCATAAATTGTAGATACGTTGGAGACGTATCAGCGGGGCGCCCCCTACCTTGTGGGCCCCTCGGGACTCCCCTGACCTAGCTCTTCCTCCTATATATTCACATATATTTCCACAACCACCCGAAGCATCCACAAAAACACTTCTCCACTGCCACAACCTTCCGTTCCCTGGAGATACCATCTTGGGGCCCTTTCTGACATCCTGCCGAAGGGGGGTTCGATCACAGAGGGCATCTACATCAAGTCTATTTCCCTTCCGATGAACCGTGAGTAGTTTACCACAGACCTATGGGTCCATAACTAGTAGCTAGATGGCTTCTTCTGTCTCTTTGATTCTCAATACCATGTTCTCCTCGATGTTCTTGGAAATCTACCTGATGTAATCTTCTTTTGCAGTGTGTTTATCGAGATCCGATGAATTGTGGATTTATGATCAGCTTATCTATGAATATTATTTGAATCTTCTCTAAATTCTTATATGCATGATTTGATAGATTTTAATTTCTCTTCGAACTATCAGTTTGGTTTGGCCAACTAGATTGGTTTTTCTTGCAATGGGAGAGGTGCTTAGCTTTGGGTTCAATCTTGCGTGATTTCACCCAGTGACAAAGTAGGGGTAGTGAGACACATATTGAATTGTTGCCATCGAGGATAAAAAGATGGGGTTTTCATCATATTGCTTGAGTTTATTCCTCTACATCATGTCATCTTACTTAAGGCGTTCCTTCGTTCTTTATGAACTTAATACTCTAGATGCATGCTAGATAGCGGTCGATGTGTGGAGTATTAGTAGTAGATGCAGGCAGGAATCTGTCTACTTGACACGGACGTGATGCCTATATTTCATAATCATTGCCTTGGATATCGTCATAACTTTGCGCTTTTCTATCAATTGCTCGACAGTAATTTGTTCACCCACCGTATTATTTGCCTTCATGAGAGAAGCCTCTAGTGAAACATATGGCCCCCAGGTCTATTTTCCATCATATTAGTTTCCGATCTACTATTTTACAATCTTTTATTTTCAGATCTATAAAACAAAAAACCCAAAAATATTTTATCTTTTGTTTATTTTATCTATCTCTATCAGATCTCACCTTTGCAAGTGACCATGAAGGGATTGACAACCCCTTTATCGTGTTGGGTGCAAGTTTTTCATTGTTTGTGCAGGTGCATCTATTGGGGACTTGCATGTTTCTCATACTAGATTGATACCTTGGTTCTTAAGTGAGAGGAATACTTATCTCTATTGTGTTGCATCACCCTTTCCTCTTCAAGGGAAAAAACCAACGCAAGCTCAAGGAGTAGCAAATCTCGGTGCCTCCACCCAGGTTAGCAGTTTAGGCAAGGGTTTTTTAGTCCACACAGGTGCGACGCTCGGGTAGATGGCGGGGCTTCTTTGTCAAGTTCATTTTCCAGGCTCCGATACTCCTCTATTTCGTCCATCTGGACATAGTCGATGGAGCTCCGGCATAGATTCCTGCCATCTCCTTGGGGAGGTGAGGTTAGGGTTTACCGTCATGTGGTGAGATTTGGTGCGGCTCCAAGGTGCTGGTCCTTAGAGGCACATGCATGAAGACTTCTTGGCTGTCATTGACAAGGTCAAGCCGGCTCCGGTAGGGGAGCGGGGACAATGCCACGTCGATGGCTTGTTCTGATGGCAGTAGTGGTCATCTCATGGTCTCGGAACCTCGATGTAATTTGTATTATGTTTGAGGTGCTTTGTTCTTCCGATGAACTTTGATAATATATCTCCATCATTTTGGCAAAAAAAATCCTAGTGCCTAGATCGACGGGCGCTATCAATCAATACCCACTCGAAACCGTAATTTTCGCCGCATGCTTTTTTTAGGTTTACACGAAACTAGACTTCCTTGTTTGCGATGAGTGTGATTTTTTAACCGGTATAACCTTCATTCCATATAAAGAAACGGAAATACATCATTCTTATAAAGTCAAGAAAAGGGAAAAGGGAGGGGAGCGAGTTTAAGCACTGTCCAGGAAATTTGTACATAGATTTGATGGTGTATTTTGTAGTTCTGTTTAACCCCCAGTAGATGAGATTGCCTACGTCCGAGAGTTGAAAATTCATGATCAAGCTTTTAATGTTTAGCTACTGATAAGACATGTCAGGAGTGAGTCTCCTCCTAAAGAAAGAGGAAGTGTCAATAGTACTCACCCGATTGATGGTGTAGTCATGTTCATTACAGATATCAGACAGTTGAGGAAATTTATCACAAAGAGGGACAAGCCCCTTATTGGGGTCTTTCCAGAGTCTAGCGATATCACAAGCTCCAATATCGATCCTACGTCCCATCATGTATAGATCCTTAACCTTAAGAATAGCCTTCCAAGAGGGAGGATCAGAGAAATTAGGTTTAACTGCAGCTACGAAACAATTTTTTAGATATCCTGCTTTAATAATATATTGCCAAACCCCTTTTGGGTATCTAACTTCCACCACCACTTCACCATTAGGCTGATGTTCTGTTTCTTCAAATCTTTCACAACTAAGCCTCCCTTGTTTTTAGATCTACAAATCCTACCCCACTTGACAAGATAGTATCTCCTTTTCTTGTTAGCCCCCTGCCAGAAAAACCTTCTTCTATGTTTGTCTAATTTCTCCATAAAGGTCTTATGCATCAACCACATAGACATGTGTAAAGGGAAAATTGAGACAAAATAGAGTTAGGAAGAGTGTGTCTTCCCCTATGGATGCAACATTACCCACCCATGCATCCAACCTTTTCATGTATTTGCCTTCAATGAAGTCCCAATCTAAGACTCGCAAGGAAGTGAAACTAACTGGCATGCCAAGATACTTGATAGGGAACTGACCAACATCACAACAAAAAATATGTGCATATGCTTTAACAATAGTCTCATCCCCACCCACCGTAAAAATCTCGCTTTTCTGAAAGTTCACTTTAAGCCTAGACGTCATCTCAAACACATAAAGGAGGAGTTTTTCATAGTAATACGTGCCCCATTGATAAAATAAAGATTCAGTTAAGAGCCACGTAAACACCGACAATACAAGATTGAAAAGATAGGATAATACAATGCAAAAAACCTGCACATGTCCCTCTTCACCTGAGCTCGACGCGGCTCCATTGCTGATCTGCAATTTTACGAACGTCCAAAGTTGTTTGCCTGAAGCAAAACCATTGTCGTTGAAATAGTCTGACCGGGGCAATGTGTTCCCAGACACGCCATCGAACTCCAGAACTAACACCCCCGCATGACTGCGATGTCGGAGGAGTAAACCAGAACTGACAGCCTCCAACCACCAACCCAGCAAAGGATGCACCTTCTTCCAGCTGTCACTTGCGTAGAGAACCATCTGCTCGTACTCCCGGACGGCAAAACCTCCCTGCTCCACAACGACGTCGGAGACAACGCCGCAACAACGGGGACAAAGCAGAAGGAGAGACACACCTGAAGGGCCCCCGCAACCACCTCACTGACACCATCCATGAACCCTATCGCCGCCGATCTGAAGGATCGGCAAGCACACGATGCCATCAACCTCGAGACGCCGCCATGAAGTACGCCGCCGGTGTGGGAGTGGAGTTGTGGCAGATTTATTCGTCCGGGTGCCGCTCCCACCACCCCAATGACGCACCACGACTTACAAAACCAAACCCTAACTACAGAGTGGAGGAACGGGGCCCCCACTCCCTCGTGCCGCCGGAGCAGCAGTCGGAGGGAGAGGGGACCAGCCCTGGCCGGTGGAGGTCGGAGGTAGAGGATCGCCTCCTTAGTCGCCTTCACGTGGTGGTGGCTAGATTAGGGAAAACGATATATAAAAAGCTGTTTTTTAACACATTACACACACAAGCGCTTATATATACGCGCACACACTCATCCTTATGAACTTACATACGCACACCCTACTTCTATGAGCACCTCCGAGAAACTGAGCCGGCATATCATCTTGAGATTTTATGAAGTCGGGTTAGGGATACCACTGTCCACCTAACCATCCAATCACAGGTTGATTCGCATATAAAAATGAGTTTTTTTTTAAACAGTACAGACGCACACACTCATACATACACGCATACACTCACCCCTATGAACGCACACACGCACACCCTACCCTATGAGCATCTTCGAGAGACCGAGCCGGCATATCAACTTGAGATTTACGAAGTTTTCGTAGGCGTCTCGTCGTTGACGGGAACGTCTCCTTCCACTGAAAGCACATCACCGAAAATTCTGAAATAAATCCAGAAATAATGTAAACATTAGGACTTGTACCCTGATGTTGCATGCTTCCTTGCACGTACGGCAGAAATACGTACGTATTTGAACATGTAACGCAGACAACGGAGAAATTTTGACATAGTGTTCGCCGCGCGCGTGTGAACAGGGAACGGTTGCGGCGTAATCAGCTAAAAAGAAACCGTTGCGGCGTATTGGTCGGTTGCTTTACCAGTTTGTTCTCGTGGGCAGAATCAGCGTTTTGTGATCTTAGCACGTCGCAACGTTGATGAGGATCATTAACTCTGACAGGGATCGTCGATCAAATCAATAAAGACGTCGGAATACGTAGAGGTATTCATCAGCGGACGATGGAGAAATGCATGTACTACTACGATTCGGGATGGACAGTGGAGACGACACGTCCAGATGTCCATAGACAAGCAGCAGACAAGAAGTCGTTAGCATGATCTAGGCTAGATATCTCGGGGCCCCCACGCTATAACGTGCCGCTGACTTGACCGGGTCGATCGGGGTTCGGCAATTCGGCCTTGTACGCGCAGCATGTTGGGTCGGGATCATTGCTTTTTCGACAAAGGATATTTGTAGTGTTCTTTTTTTTTTAAAAAAAAGAAGGATGACCCCGGCCTCTGTATCCGGTAGATGCATGCGGCCATTTTATTGATTATTATCGAGGCCCTTACAAAGTATCACAACAATACGCCTGAACCCACCATCTTGACATCATATACCCCTACTCCTATCCATATGATGAAGGGGCGCTAGCTGGGCCAAATACCCAGTCCACTCACCTAAGCCTATCATCAAAAGCCAGAAACCCCAGCCGAGTCACATACCGGGTCTGGGGCAGAACTGGTCTGACGCACTCACATGTGTCGTCGCCGCCATCTTCCACTGGTCCGTTTTTAGAGCAGATATTGAGACTTCTACCTTGTTAGGTCTCTCTGCCATCGACACCACCATCACGCCAGACAACAAACCCCTCCTGCGCGAGTCCAGCACCGCGCATCGGGCGCCGAGTCTCCACTGCACCACGCTGCCGAGATCTGACGTCATCAATGTGCAGGATGAAGCACCACTCCACCAAAAAAAGCCGCTCACTGCTCCCTCGAACCCGTGTACGCCTCCAAGAATGACGCCCCCAAGAAGGAAACGACACGAACGCGCCGCCGTCATCTGATCTACCGATTTAGGGTTTCCTCCGAAGGTAGCGGATAGAGGTCTGGAGCTTCTCCACGGCGATGCCTTCAAGAAGGTAATGACACAAAAGAATGCCGCCAACGCCGGTCTTGGCATCAAGCCGAGAACTAGGTTTTCACCCGGATCCGCTGAAGGAATCTCCATCAAGCATCGTGTGCACGGGTCGCCGCCGCGTCGCCACCACCACATCGGGGCCCACACGCAACCGCCAGCACGACCACCATGCCTAGCAGCCGTGGAGGCCCGGCGTCACCACGCCCGCCGGCAGCCACGCCTGGGTCTCGACCGGCCAGGTCCAGATCCGGAGAAGGGGATCGGGACGGAACGGAGACCTCCGGTCGCCGCAGCCGCAGGCAACACCACGAGACGGAGCTCCATCACCCCCGCAGCCACCGCGCCCTCGCAGCACCACGCCGCCAAGCGCCGCCGCCGACAGAGCACCGCGCCATGGTCAGAGAGCGGGGAGCCACGCCGAGGAGAGACCCCGCCGCCGCCGGCCGTGCCCCAGCTTTGCCCGGCAGTAGCCCTTGGCGGCGGCGAGGGGAAAGGGAGGAAAGGAGGTCGGCCGGTGGCTGGGATCTGGATTCCCCCCGTGTCGCCTCGAGGAGGGACGCCTATAGGTTTTGTTAATGCTTGATCAAACGTATGGTCCTTCTATTCGATTATTTTGAAGGTTCAAACATTTTTAATACTTCCTACGTCTGAAAATAAGTGTCGCTGATTTAGTACCGTACTAAATCAGTGATATTTAATTTAGGACAAAGGGATTAATAAACATGGATGCGTACATCACAATGATACAACTACCGATGTTATGGGTCATGTAAAAAATTACGACCGGTCGTGATCTTCCTGTTTGATTATTTTGAAGGTTTAAACATTTTTAATACTTCCTACGTCTGAAAATAAGTGTCGCTGATTTAGTACCGTACTAAATCAGTGATATTTAATTTAGGACAAAGGGATTAATAAACATGGATGCGTACATCACAATGATACAACTACCGATGTTATCACTTCTTGAAACAAACAAGCACGAGCTTGAAACTGGGTTGATAAATTTTTAAAATGTCCATAAAATATGGTGTGTACATGTTGAAGTGAGCATGTGCCAACATTTTTTGTAGAAAAATTCATTCGCAGAGGTCTTGGTGGAAAGCTAGAATACCAAATAATGACAAAAGGTGCTACATTTTGTTATTTCTGCACAACTTGCAGATGAATTGGAATTTTCAAGAAAGTTGAAATCTAGAAACCAACTTAATTCGTTAGCATGTGAGAATATATTTTTAATTAAGTGGAAGCTCATCTTTTTTTCTTTGACATGAAGTGGAAAATCATATTTTGAAAAGGGAGCATTTGCTCCTGAGCAAACTTGATGGTTTTCATATAAGTACACGCCTACAAAAGGATTAGGTGATTAAACTGACCAGGTGCACCCAAGCAATGAGCCAACATCTATCTGTTGAGATAGTAAAAGCAACTCTAGCAGATCCTGCATTTTGCCGACCTGCAAAATGTGTTTGCAGGTCGCACGGGGACGGTTATGCAGGCCGAAATTTGCGGAGGAAGACTAGAAACCGCAAACAAACCCTTAAATTTTTTTAAAAAAAAGTTGTTTCGCACGAGAAATTTAAGCAACAGCTCGCCGGAGTTCGCTCGCATAGATGGTTCTTCTTCACATATAAGTTCATACAAGCCACATACATACATAAAGGTTAGATATGGTAGACATGGCCTACGCTACCGCACCACTGCAACAAAATTGAGCTCATCGGAGCTCCTGCGGTATCTGCCCACCGGCGGCGATCAGTCGGAGTCGGAGGAGTCGGAGTCGAGGTCGACAAAGAGCTTCGCCTGCTCCTCCTTCATCACGCACAAGTCGGCCTCCTTCGATGCATGCGCCTGCGATGCCGTGAGGCCCGTCTCGAGGAATAGCCGCTCGTACTCGAGCTCGCGCCGGATGCGCTCTTCCATTTCCTCCTGATCTCTCGCCGACCGCTCGAGGACGACGCGCTCGAGGAGCTCCTCCTTCCCCGGTGGGAGGTAGTCCTCGGGTCTGATGACGCCTCGGCGCGGCGGCGCATCGGGCACGGCCTCCTCCGGCTCCCTCTTCACCGGAACGAGCCACGAGCTCGATGCACCCACGGATGAGCACCCCGCGGACCCGTGGCCGGATGAGCTCCCCGCGGACCAATTGACGGAGGAGGCGCGGCGGCGACGGGCGCGCTCCAGCTCGAACTCGTCGAGCTCGCGTCGGTCGAA